>NC_055976.1:7147462-7277462 GCF_018492685.1 Alosa sapidissima
GACGGGTGGGGGAGAAACTAGAGGCTATATATATTTACCCTTTGCTCAGGCTTAAAGCCCTAGACAAACATTAGCTTTCCTCCATAAATGCCGGATGCTGTCTGTGCACTTCAAACACAGAGAGCAGGTCTTCTCGGCACACAGGATACATGGATCACTGCCTGCTGTGTTGTAGTGCACGGGGGGGGACAATGTGTTGGTCCCACACACAGGGATGTGTTTCTCCTCAGTAACTGTTGTGCTGCTCTTGGAGCCTCCTGGCTCTGTTCTGATATCTGTCTAGCTATCTGGGCTGGACATGTGGGGGTGTCTTCTCTCTTCCTTGCCATCTTTCCTTTTGTCCCATGACTTTCCTTCTTTGTGTGTGTGTTTCTTTTGTCCCATGACTTTCCTTCTTTGTGTGTGTTTGTTTCTTTTGTCCCATGACTTTCCTTCTTTGTGTGTGTTTCTTTTGTCCCCCCCCCGTCCCCGTCCCCGTCCCCTCAGTGGCTCTGTGTTTCCATAGTGGGTGGATTACTGGCAGAGTCCACAAGAGCTTCCTGTAGTCGGGCCCTGTTACGCAGAGCATGTACCAAACACCTGAGTCACATAAACAACACACTTTATTTTTCTCATCCCCCCCCCTCCACCCCACCTCCACCTCCCCTCTCACACATACCAGTTACAGTTCTTCTTCTCTTGCGTTTCATTTCTGTGTCACTTTTTGCCTGTGACGAACATTCATCTGTTCTGCTCAATGTGAGTGACAGCATTGACCTGCACACAGGACAGATTTTTATTGACCAGATAAGTCAATGGCGTGTAGCAGATAAGCAAACTATCCCCACACCGTGTGCTGGTAGTGAGTTGACCGACCAATAACACAATGACCGCGTGTGTGTGTGTGTGTGAGTGAAGTACGTGCACACATCTGTGAGTTTTGCACGAGAGCATCAGACAGAGGCGAGAGAGCAGAACAGAGGGTTTTGTTTATTCAGTACAGTGCACAGGGCCTGAATAAGCGCCATTGTTTTGGCATCGGGGCTGGCTGCGCTGAGGCAATCGCTCGCTTGTCCTCGTCATCCTCGTTCTCCGCTGACACCTGACGCGGAGCATTCCTGTCCCGTCAGAGCCAACAAGGAAGTGTGCCTGCCTCTAGGCGAGGAGTGGCCCAAAGACTCACTGGACTGGATGCAAAGGCTGTCCTACCAGTGTCTCATGCATCAGTGCAAAGAGTCTGATTTCATTCATGTAGGCAACACACTGGCTTAGGAAGCTATGCTGCCAAACCAGCGCACAGTGTCTTAGGAACGTTTTTGCTGCATTTTAAAGGCACAAGCATTTTTTTTTTTAAAACCCTGTGGTATCCAACAAAGGGATTTTGTTGAGTGAATAGACTAATGCTTTTAGACTGCACCTTTTTCTTCTTATCAAACTTGACATGAAGTTGGCCTACACTCGTACTTTTGTGTACGAAGCCTGTGGTTATTGTTTGCTGAGCTTGATAAAGATTTCTCAGATTTATTTGTACATTAGTAATACTCATTTTCCTGCTTTTTCTGTTTATTCCCCCTCACTCACACACTAACACAACCCCCCCCCCCCCCCCCCCCCCCCCATACATACACAAATACATACATACTTACACACACTCACACTCTCTCTCTCTCCCTCTCACACTCACACTCTCTCTCTCTCCCTCTCACACTCACACTCACACTCACACTCACACACACACAGCCCAAACGCTGAAGATCCAGGAGCTGCAGACGTGGGTGCAGTCTCTGGAGAAGGAGGTGCGTGCGGAGGGCCGAGCGGTTCAAGGAGAGCGAGGCGCGGGCTGGGCGAGGCTAAGCGGGAGCTGGCCGGCAGGGAGCAGAGCCTGATGCGCACCAAGGACGAGCTGGGCCGCGCACACACCCTCATCAGCCAGGAGAGGGACCGGGTGAGGGAAGCGGGGGCACTCTGAGCACGGTGCTGATGGGAATAGAACTGCTTTCTTGAGATTGGGCACGCTCTGAATTTATTTAGAACATGCATGAGATGTGGTTTTGCAGTGGGGGAAATTAGGCTCCACCAGATCAAATGTGGAGGTGGATAGACCCACCCAGCAGCATGTCTCCCTGCAGAATGGAGGCATATGCAGGCTTTATTATATTAGAGGCGTCATGTGTACCCTGCTGTGTGTGTGCGTGTGTGTGTGTGTGCGTGCGTGTGTGTGTGTGTGTGTGTGTGTGCAACACTGATAGTGTGCTGTGTGCAGGCCCAGGCCTCTGAGCAGCGGGCGAAGCATCTGCAGGAGGAGCTGAAGTGCCAGAGGCAGAATGCTGAGACCAGCCGCTGCAACGCCGAGCAGAAGAGGAAGGAGATTGAGAGAGAACACCAGAGGGTGAGGACACACACACACATGGGGAGACAGCCTGAGTGTGTGTGTGTGTGTGAGACGTGGACTATGTGTGTGTCAAACTGTGTACTGTCCATGTTGGTATGTATTTTTGTCTGTTGCATGTAGTGTGTGTGAGCGTGTGTGATGTGGACCTTTAGTGTGTCAAACTGTGTGTACTGTGCATGTTTGTGTGTATGTCTGTTGCATGTAATGTGTGTGTGTGTGTGATGGCTGTAGGAGTTGCTGGAGCTGCAGAAGGAGCGGCAGGCTCTGGAGCGGCAGCACCAGCAGGAGTCCCACAAACTAAACCAGGAGATCCAGCAGGCCAGGACGCTACACCACACATTACAGTCACAGCACGACAAGGTACACACACACCCACACACCCACACACACCAATCCTAGTTGGCTAGAGCTCTACATTATACAACAGTATGACTAGTAGACACACCGTATGATCAGACACACCCCACACACACACACACACACACACACACACACACACACACACACACACACACACACAATGAGGGATCCAGCTGGACAGACACACGCTGACATCAGTGAACTTTCTCTCCATAACCCACACGCACATTTAATGCAACACACGTGCACATCAGTGACCATGAGCGCATGTGCTCTATGCACACTCCAAACACAGAAGGATGGCCTATAGGACTTCAAACGTATGTATAAGACTTCTACCTCCTGTCCTTTCATTTACAGAAACGGTTTATACTTTCATGCTATGTCTCCCAGCTATGTCTCCCAGCCCATCTCCTTGTTGTCTTTTTTTCTCTCGTTCTTTCTTCCCTTTTCTCTCCCTCTGTGTCTCTCTCGCTGGGGAGTTGAAGTATGTGCTCCACAGGTCAATGCACTAATGTCACTCTTCCCTCTCTTGCCCCCTGTTGCTCCCTCTCGTCCTCTCACTCCCTCCCCTCCTCTCTTCCTTCTCTCTCTCTCTCTCTCTCTCTCTCTCTCTCTCTCTCTCTCTCCTCTCTCTCTCTCTCTCTCTCTCTCTCTCTCTCTCTCTCTCTCTCTCTCTCTCTCTCTCTCTCTCTCTCTCTCTCTCTCTCTCTCTCTCCTTCTTCATTTCTGGCAGAGGAGATTTAAGGCCTGAAGGTCAGTGTGGTAACATTGATTGTCTGTGTCCTACTTTTTGTTGCTTTGTCTGATTCTTTGCTCTCTCTCCTTTCTTTTTCTGTCTTTCTCTTGGCCTCTCAATATAAAAGTGCTTAGATTGCAGCATTCTCTAGCGGTAGGATGGTAATAAACCCACACTGCTACTACATCAAAAGTGTATGCGTGCACCTACTTTTGAAGGAAAGCAGTGTGAATATTTCAGTTTAGTAGCGTGGCAGAATTAGCATCTTAAAGAATTCTAATGGTTTAAGAGGGCAGCAGCCACAGGAGTAAATAAGACCAAATTATCTGTGTTTTGCTGTTACTATGAATAACAAACGTACAAAAGGCCATTTAGGTTGTTGAGTTCCTGAGCTCACAGCTTGTCCTTCTCGTTTCCTACGTGCAGACTCCTGTGGTTATCTGCACTGGGCTTTTATCTCGTTACTATCAGCACATTAGTACCCAAGCACCTGTAGCACCCTGAGTCTGTGCATCTACAACAGCTTGTGTTAAAATCAGCGGATGTGTACAGTGCCTATGAAAAGTATATGCAATCGCTTTTTTTGCATTATATATTTATAATTGATTAACATTAATTTGATTGCAAAAAAGGCCAAATGAAATGGACAAAGATTCCATTTATGAAAGCAATAAAATGGGAAATATCCAAGGTGGGGGAATACTTTTTATAGGCACTGTATATGTGTTCGTCTGTGTCTGATTATGTGGGAATGTTTGATCACTGAACAGGTCAGGTCAGGTCACTGTAGAATGTAAGGTAAACAACTCTATAGAATGTTTGTGTTTTGATTCACAAACTAAGCAAAACATTGTAAACATTATATTATCTGGTAAACTCCTCCATTTATCCACATCCCAGTATTTCAGACACGCACACACACACACACACACACACACACACACACACACACACACACACTTCCGTTCATCTAAGTGAGGGTTACTAAATTGTAGGACACTGAAATAGTCCCATAGTAAAACCTCTGTGGTATAGCCCTGTTAGTGTGTGTGTCAGCAGAAATGGCTTTTACTGGGCCTAGTTAGCCATGTCCTTGCCTGACCCTGAAGTCACCCCCTTTAAAAAAAAAAAAAAAAAAAAAAACATTTAGCTCATCAGAAACTTGGACTTGGGCAGAAATTGTCTCATACTTGACAGCACAGCCATATACACTGTGTATCAAGAAAGAGTACTTTGTACTGTATAAGTTATGTAATCATGCTGGTCAAGTTGGTCATTCTCTTCAACTGAACTGGCATTACCACGTGGCTGTTTGGAGTTGTGTGTGTCATGTGTTAACATGGTTACTGCATGAGGAGTGAAACGGTGGTTATTTGTGTCCATGCAGTGAGTAACATGTGAGTGCTGAAGCATGTAAATGTGGACCATGTGTTCTCTCATCTCACTCTGGGGGCCCATGTTTGAAGTGTTTCACGGCACAGCGGAACGAACGCCACGTTTTAGTGTGCCGTTAAAACTGCATGGGGCTTTCTGCTGCTGCTTGGCATGAGTCAGCGGCGCTGGGACCCCAAGACTCCTCTCTCCCCCCGGCTTCCTTTCTCTCTCTCCACCCATCTCTTATTCCAGTCTTCATTCCAGACCTCCTTTGATGCACTTCCCTCCATCCATTGCTCCTTCCCTAAACCCCCAACTCTGCACTCCTCCTCCTCCTCTTCCTCTTGTGTTCTGGCTCTTATTCAGTCCACTTCCTGTGTGTGTGTGTGTGTGTGTGTGTGTGTGTGTGTTTGTGTTTGTGCATGCAGCTGGGTCTGCAGAAGCAGGCTGTGGAGCAGGAGCTGGACTTCATCAAAGGGAAGCTGAAAGGCACTGAGTCGGAGCTCCAGGACACTCAGAAGAGAGAGGCCCAGACGCAAGCTAAGCTAACGGTATGATGCTAACACTGGGCCCCCCCCACACACGGTGATACACACACATATCACATTACATAGACCTTCTTGGGTCCTGAGGCTTTATCTATTAAATATGACATAATTTCTAATTGAAAGCTAGACTTGGTAGACCAAGCATGTTGACACTGACGAAACTCAATAGCTGGACCACTCAGGGTGCCAGTGGGAATCCCAAACCTTCCTGTTGCTGATCGTGTGTCCACACCCTCTTGAGGTCAGATGTGTACACCAGGTCCCTCTGGACAAACAGCTTCTCTCATGTTTCATACTGTTGAGCAATACAGCTGTGCTAAGACCCTCTGTTTGCTCCCGGGAGTTTGGCCACATCTAGACTTTATCATAAATAATAGATGCTCTGTACACCGAAGGAAAAGCTTGTTGAATTATTAAGCATATCTGCTGATGAGGGTCTTTGTCTGTAAGTCACATTCTCTGATATGTTTGAAATCTGTGCAGCACATGTCATTCATTGAGTTAGGAGTTAAAGGTTATATGCATTACAGACATCATCAAATACATTTATACTGTAGGTGTTCAAAATGGTCAGATGCCGATTCAAAACATTGTCCTTCCAGATTGCGCTAATATACATGTATGCCTGGATATCAAATATATATCAAATCAAATATATCAAATCAAAGTTAAGGGTAGACATGTGTGGCACACTTACATACTAAGATACCAGTGTTCACTGAAGACTAGATTATTGGAAGCTTTGCAGTAAATACACTGACACACTGCCATCTCACAATTTGAACTTCAGTGTAAAATGAGTCGAGAAATAAAGTTTGGCTACACTCTTTATGTCCTCAAAAGTCTCTATCTTCGGTTAACCGTTTGGCTGTATTGGTCCTGATGGTGTGTAATAAGTTCTGTCTGTGTTTGGCCTGCAGGAAGCGCTCAGGGACAGCGAGAGCCTCACCGTGACCATTGAGCAGCTGAAGAGGAAGGAGAGGAGCCTGGAGGAGGAGGTGAAGAGGCTCTCTGAGGAGCTGGCTGACGCACTACGCCGCCTTAAAGAGCTCCAAGGTGAGCATCTGACTGGCCCAAGAGCTCCCTCTGCTGGACACATACAGTTATTACACTATGAATTCATCATAATAACTTCACAGAAATTAGGAATTACTCGTTTAAAGTTGAAATGATAGAAAATAGAAATGTATTCTTTAAAAAAAAAAACCTCCTGCTTACATGTTGCACTCATTTGAATCATAACAGCTGAGATTTCTGTTTTGCTCTCTTCTCTCTCTGTCCCTTCCAGACCAGCCTCCTGCTCCTGCAGCTGTCATAACGCCCCCCCAGTACTCCTCCTGTGGCGACAGCTTCAACCCAGTGGTCTCTTACGATCGCCCCAGTCCTCACCAAACACAAACCCACAAGAAGAAAGCGCTCAAAGTGGACAGAACCAAAGAGGAGGCGATCCAGAGGGCAAAGTACCCCTCCGATAGGGAGCCGGGGGAGGGCATCGATTCTGAGCAAATCAAGGAGTTTGGCTCAGAGCAGCCCGCAAAGGGCAAGAGAAAAGAGGGCAGGAGGGAGAAAGTGGGAAGGAGGGATGAAGAGTCAGACCAGACGGATGAAGCTGGAGAGGTTCTGTCTTCTGCTCTGGAGGAGGACGCCAGCAGTGATGAGGGAGGGACCAATCAGCTTTGCCCAAAGTCACAGCTGACTGAAACCCTAAGCAGCAGCAGTTCACCAGAATGTTCCAGAAGCAAACCCACTATCCCATCGCCCAGCCAAAGTCCCAACCGCGGAGGTGGGCAGACGGACCTGAAGCGGGAGAATGTGGCGCTCCGCGACGAGCTCCGGGACACCAAGCAGGAGCTGGAGCGTCGACTGGACGACCTGGAGAGCCAGCGTCGCGCCGAGGCGGAGGCCCGCACCAAGCTGAAGCAGCTGAGCCGCAAGCACTCCACCCAGACGGAGCAGCTCCACCACAGGGCCCAGGAGCAGCAGGAGGAGCGCCAGCGGCTGGAGCGGCAGCTGGAGGAGGCGCGCCGGGAGACGGGACGCCTGGAGGAGGCGCTGGCCGCCGCCGAGGGCCGGCTGGAGGAGAGCCGGAAGGTGAGGGACGCGGAGGCGGCCGGCGAGAGGGGCGAGTGCGAGCGCCTGAGGGAGGCGCTGACCGAGATGGAGCGCAAGGGCCGCGAGATGGAGGAGGAGAGCGGGCGGCTGAAGGAGGACCTGGAGGTGCTGAGGGTGGAGCTGACCCAGGAGCGCGAGGACCGCGAGAAAGGCCGCGAGGAGGAGGAGGAGGAGGGCAAGGAGGAAGGACCGGGGAAGGAGGACCTGCTGGCCAAGGTGTCCGAACTCGAGGCGGAGCTGGACGAGCTCAGAAAGGCTCCGAAGGAAAACCTCCAGCTGAAATATTTGCAGCTCAACGGCAGCTGCGACGACAACAAAGCCATGGTCTTCAACGATGAGGACATCATCCCATCCCCGATTGACCACGTCTCCTTCTGCCAAGCGGTCAACCTCCAGAACTCCATGGTCTCCCAGGAAGCCTCCACCAAGAACTTCATCACCGACCTGGGAGCCTGTAAGAAGCTTGCAGAACATTCCAGAAACGAGAATGAGGCCCGGAGCGCCGGCCTTGCCCAGGAGGTGGAGCGTCTGAAGGTCCAGTGCGAGTCGCTGCGGGCTGAGCGGGACAGGGAGTCCGGCAGGAGCAAAACGGCCCAGAACCGCCTGGAGGTTCTGCAGAAGCAGGTGACCAGTCAGACGCAGCAGCTGACGCGGGCCTTCGAGAGCCAGAGCAGCCACATCGAGGGCCTGCTGCTGGAGCTGCAGCACCGCGACGCCGCCATCCAGAGGCAGGGAGAGGAACTGCGTCTGTGCCAAGAGGAAATGGCTCAAGTCAGAGCAGCTAAGGAGAAACTGGAGACGGAGGTCAGGACAGACGTCCCTCAGATAGACAGTTCAGATGATGCCAAAGAGGTGTCTGTCCATTCAGATGCCACTGTGGATAAGACTCAGCCTGAAGCACGCTGTGACATGATAGACAATACTAAAGCCAAAACACTAGATAAGGAGGCCGATGTCGTATCTGTTAAGGAGGTCTTAAACACATCTACCCCTGTTGAACCCCAAGCTGGGGAGCAGCACAAGGCAGTGGCACAGAGTAACACTAGCAATGTTCCGTTCCAGACTGTCCAAACTAATGCCCAGGATGCAAGCACGACAGATGTTCAGGCTGGTTCTCTGCCGTGTGAAATCGCAGCCTCTGGAAACACAGTTGCTATTGTGGAACGTTCTGGAAACTTTAATGAAAAACAGTTTGTGCACACTGAGACCACTGTTCAGGAGGGTAGTGGAGAAGCGCCACTGGACACTGCAGACCCCCGACTCGGACGGCCAGCTGCCGCGTTAGCTAGCGGACAGCTGGAGCACAACTCTCACAATTCCACACTCCTGCAGAGCCCCGCAGACGTCCAGGCCCTTGACGCGAGTACCATGACGGAGGCGGCCGAAGGGTCACCGGAGAGCCAGAGGGAGATGGACCTGCTCCGGGCCCAGAATGCCCAGCTCACTCAGGCGCTGGAGGAAGCGTCAGTGGAGGAACTCCGGTCAGTCAGAGTGGAGAACGAGCAGCTGAAGTCCAGGCTGAAGCAGTTGGAGGCCGCTAGCGTCCACGCCCAGGACGATGGGCCAGCAGGTAGAGAGGATGATGGGGCTTTGCGCCCGTGCCGTGAAGGCCAGGGGGATCTCTCTGTCCAAACATCTGATGCCGACAACACAGAGGAGAGAGTTCCCCCAGTTCAGCCTGTTTCAGTGCAGCCAGATGCCACTACAGTAACAGAAACTACTGTGGAGAGAAGCACTGAGAAAGAATCTCTTGGAAAGGAGACATTCGGCCACTCAGACACAACCTCACATGAGCAACAGGTACTTAGAGTTATCAGATTAAATAGAAGCAGTATTTACACAATCCTAAACACTAATACACTCTAATACACATAGTGGAAGTGCTCTCTCCATTGCTCAGTCTGTTGTGTTGTGTTGTGTTGTGTTGTGTTTGCGCTGGGCCGTGTCCAGCTGCAGGCTCTGCTCTCGGAGCTGCGACGGCTGACCGGGGAGAACGAGAGTCAGGCCGAGGAGCTGGAGCTCTGGAGGACGGCGGCGTCTGGAGAGCCCTCGGCGCTGTTGCCGGGGGCAACGGCAGGTCGCCATGGAGACGGAGGCAGCATACTTGTGGTGCGGGAAGACCACATCCTCCTCCCCTGTAGCACAGATAAGCTGGGCGGACAGCTCCTGGAAACAAGGTGCCGAGTCACATCCCCACCACTAACCAGAAAATAAATACAGGACAATTAGCCAATGATAATGCACTCTCTGTTTACACTTCACTCCCTGCCAGTGTGCCAGCTGCTGGAGATTAATTATAGGGTGACGCAGAGTAGCAGTTGTTGTCCACTTGTGTAAACACAGATGTGCTGTCCACGGTCAAGTGCCAGTGGCTAACTGCAGCCCCCCCCTCTCCTCCATCTAAACTATCTCCAGGTCCATGATCCACCACCATCAGTCAGAAGAGGCAGGAGGTCATCCAAGCACCACCACCACACAGCGGCAGCAGGACTCTCCTGTACCACCCAAGGTGGAGGTGGACCATGGTGCATCTGTAAAGGTGAGTTACTCGTTTGCACTAAGCATTGTATGTAACTAATATAATGTTTGTAATTACTCCTTACATACCTTGTATCAATACTTCTTACATCAGTTATACCAATTTGTTTATTCCATTATATGGAATATTATATTTATGTTATTTTTAGATAAAGCACAGTGATGTGTGTCTGTTAAAACTCCCCACACATGGTGTTTCAGAGCTCAGAGTCTGAAGATGGTGAGCTGACAGATGAGGTGAGCTCTTGCCACGAAGTGGAAACAATGACCAAAGGCTCTCAGAGGAGAGCTGAAGATTTACATTCCGAGACCCCCTCCACTGACCGCAGAGGTTCTAACACTAAAGAAAAGCTGTGCGACTCGCCCACCAAGACCAAAACAGTCCTCGGACAGACTGATCAGGTTCATCAGCGGGCAGGACCTGGCGCTCCTGGACCCGATGCCAAAGCCAACAGTGTCTCATGCACATCCAATCAGGCGCACAGCTCTACAGAAGCCTCTGAAGATGCCGCGCGGCAGACCAAAGCAGACGACTCCGGACCGGAGGCGGCCCACGGCCAGACGCTGCTCCGCGAGTCCGTGAGTGCACCGGCCTGTCAGGCTGAGCTGGGGGTGGGGAGCGTGTCTGTGACACCGAGTGGAACGAGCCGATCTGCAGAGACACACCAATACTGCGCTGATGCTGCCGAAGAGAAGCTCCGACCACCAGAGGCCTCACGGGATGGGGCTGAAGGTCAGAGTTCAGAGGTCACGGGCCTTGAGAGGGCACAGGTCAGTAGGGAGGTGAAGAGTGCGGCCACCCAGACGGAGGAGACGCACGCACAGAGCCCTGAGAACACACCGCAGAGGGCCGCCGTCCTGGACGCCAGCACACAGACGGACCGAGGACCAACGGAGGAGGAGGAAGACGAGGTGACTGACTCGCCATGCCCCTCGCCAGGGGCGGCAGCAGAGAGCGAGAAGCTACTGCTCTCCAGCTCGTTCCCCATCCCGGCCAACCCGGCGCACCTGGCCGAGCGCATCCGCCGCAACCGCAACCGCATGTCGGCCGCCTACGACGACACCGAGTACGAGCCATACGGCCTGCCCGAGGTCGTCATGAAAGGTCAGTCAGTCCGTCAGTCTTTCAGTACGACCGAAAAGAAGTTGTTCTTAGGAATGTGCTTCTCACACTCTCTCTCTCTCTCTCTCTCTCTCTCTCTCTCTCTCTCTCTCGCTCTCTCTCTCGCTCTTCCCTCTATCTCTCTCTATCGCTCTCTCCCCCTCTCTCTGTAGGTTTTGCTGATATTCCCAGTGGCCCTGCCTGCCCCTATGTCCTCAGGAGGGGTCTGCTGGGAACCCCAGCTGTGGCGCTCCCAGCGCGGGAAGTGGAGGGAGACACAGACCCCTAAAAGTCACTAAGGTCAGACACTCATGACTGGACACACTCACTCTCGATCACTCACGACACTCACCCTCAAACACTCACTTTGGCAACATTTGTAATTGGACAGACCGCAACACAACTAGTCAATGTTGAATGCACTTGTGCTAGTCACGTGATATCCCCATATTCACTGGATTTGCCTGTGGTGTGTGTGCAGGTTGATGTGGAACCTTGTCTTGAGTTGAAGTAGGCGGCACAGCTACACCACCTCATGCCTTCAAGAGAACACTGCACTTTGCCTGCTACATCCTCGGACATTATTTATTATTATTATTATTTTTTTTTTTTCACTTTAATGTGTGGGGAATTCTAAATGGCTACAGCTGTTGACATGTGGCCAAGACCCCCGAAGCCGAGACCAGACACTGACCTTGGGAAGATTGATTGTATATGTGCTTTAGCTGTGGAGGGATTCTCCTGCTTTACAAAACTTGAATTTGTGAATAGCCTTATTTATAGATGTGTGCCTGAAATGCTGTGAGGATCACACTGCCATAGATGAATGTGTGTGTGTGTGTGTGTGTGTGTGTGTGTGGGCTCGTGTGCACTTGTGTGTCTGTGTTTTCTGTCTATGACTCAAACCAACCTGAGCCTTTTTCCTCTCCATGTATGGTTATCCACCATGAAGTGCTTTCTCTCTCTCTCTCTCTCTCTCTCTCTCTCTCTCTCTCTCTCTCTCTCTCTCTCTCTCTCTCTCTCTCTCTCTCTCTCTCTCTCTCTCTCTCTCTCACTTTATGTATCTCCATCCCACCACTCATTTCTCTTTCTCTCCCTTCATTTCTTTTTTCCCCTGTTTATAATTACAATATTCCAACAGTTTGCATTTATGATAACAGCACAAACCCACTGCCTATGTAGTAATAGAATGTGTCATGTATGTAAGTGTCCTGTACAATGTTACTGTATATGAGCAGCTCTACTTTATCAGATTAATATATTAAGTCGATATTAATAATTTGGTTTTGTGCGTAATTGGACTGGAATGTTTTTGTTCTGTTTTGTTCTGTTGCTTTGGTCGTGTTCCAGCCTGTTTCCAGTTTAAAAAAAAAAAAAAAAAAAAAACACTGGATTGATGTAGCATTAGCTTATTTTATCATTGTTGTTTTTAAATATATTGATTTTTGATTGAATCGGAATTGAAAGCCTTAAGTGGTAACACTGTGGCCTGCCTTGAAGCTTTCTTGTAGGACTATTTAAAGGGAAATTTGTAGTGCTTTCACAGATAAACAGACTGGGTGGTTGGATTGTATGACACGATTTAACTCCGGCGTCTGCTCCTCCGTCTACATCGAGCTGTTTTCAACTTCATGAGCACTCATATTTTAAGATAATGTACACACACACACTAAGGTACAGCACAGTTTAGAGAAGCTCTCCGGCACATACAGTTATTCTTACTGCCTCCTGCAGCAACTACTGCAGATAGGACCCTTTTCCAAAACCTAAACAAAACATCAACCTGTCAAGTGTACTTATACAGCATGCAAGACATCATTATTTTCAGATAGCACTCAGTGTTCAGACATTATCTTGAAACTTTGATCACAGACATAATATTTCAGTGCCCCCCCATCTGTTTTGTCGTACTAGCTGTACTGAAACAGGTCCACTGTGAATCGTTGCTCTTTGCTTAATGTCACATCTATGTGCTGCGGAGTGCCTGCTTTGATGCTTTTAATCATTAGCGGACTGGATTAAAAGGGTTGCCTTGAATATTTTGCCTTTGGTTTTGTCCTTTTTTGATGAACGTGTTCTGGTTTATTTTCATTTCATGGATGAGATGCAGGCACCATCATTCACTATAGTTTGTTTAATCACTTCTCTGGATTGAACATATACTGTATCTGTCAAGATATTTTTGTGGCCCTATCAAAAATGTTACCAGATAAGTTAGAGTTCACTCATTCTAGGATTTAACCATGGACGCCATATTGGGTATACGAGTGAGTATATGTCAACTAGTCAGACAGCATTTCTGTTTCTGGTTTCTGTGTGATGATTGCTTGGCTCCTTACCAAAGATGTGAGAATGACATGTGCATACAAAGGTGTTCTTGGCCACATGCATGCTGGCCTATGGCCATTTTCATAAAGTGGACGCAACACAAGCAGGGGGCAGAGGATGGTAGATGGAAGCGAAGGCAGCCTGCGAAAAGCGCCGTCATGTCATGGAGGACTCCTGCCCACAGTGGCGGTCTCTGCGGCCGCAGTCCTGGAGTTGGAAAATGTGTTCTTGCAATTGATGCAGACATCCTACTAGAACAGATCCACATCTCATCTCTTTGTTTACCTCCAGCCTAGGAGCTAACTCTGCCTCCACCACCCCCTCACCCCCACCCCACATCTGCAGTCGTGCTGATGTAGTGGCCTGAGAATGGGGAAACACCATCCTACAAACACTCCCATAGAGTTCAGACTCCCCCCTCATTTACTTATTGCCCAGAGGGGACTCCACACAATACACACTACAGTATGTGGTGGCATTAAGACTGAGGTAAGACACGCAAATGCATGTTTAACTCATTCTCGTGTGCACGGCTGACCAAATTTAGACTGTTTCTGATGCACTGATGTATAATTTGTTGGCAAATGAATGCTGTATTCCAAGCCAATGTCAAATCAAGATATCACTTGACTGTAGCTGGTAATGCAGTGATGGAATTTAAATCCGTATTGTAGAGATCACTTGTCAACCATTACTTTTGTATTCCGTAGCTTGTGATACATTACATACACTATCTTACTGTCCAGTAGGGTTACCTTTAATTGAAGTGTACGACACAAGCGTAACAAATGTGGAGATCAACTTTGTATGTTTTCTTGTAACTAGAAAATGTTTATTTTCCTAATCTTTCTCAAGGTTGGCTGTAAATAATTTGTCTCTTATCGCGTGTGTGTCCCCGCACACTGTGGCTTACACAGCTACCACACTATCATCCAGAAAGATTTTCATGCACCAACAGACAGTCCCTCACACAAGAATCCTAACAGTCAATACTGACCGGCTCTGGTGAATGTCAGACTGCCTGTGGAACAGCATGGCCATGTCCTGTCTAAACAGTGAGCGGGGCTAAGGGCTATTTCTATGGCGTCATTAGTTGTTTTTGAATGGATATGCTTGTGACACTCGTGCCTGCATTTTGTTTGGGTCAGCGCTTCAAAGGCTGAGGGCTGCAGCAGCCTCCCCAGCTCAGACTTGATATAACTTGATTAAGAGCTCTCTGATGTGGTGGTCCAACTCGACCTCCAGAGACCGCTCCACATGCCAGTAAAGGAAGGGAGGAGAGGGAGGAAGGGAGGGAGGAAGCAAGCAAGCAAAGTCCCAGGGTGGCCGAGAGTGACGGGAAAGAGCAGAACGAGGAGAAAAAGAAGCCCAAGGCTCCCCAAGAGGCATCATATGCTTGAGGTGGATCAGACAGTGTTTATTTGAGGTTCGGGTCTAGTCCTAGAAAGACTGCATTTGGCGTCTTGAGTTTGATCGGTAGTCTTGAATGAATGTACTGTGATGTGGCCTAGCAGTCTCATGTGTGGTTGGAGATGATCTGGTCCCTGTTGTGTGCCCAGCTCACCCCATCTTTGGCCTAGTTCTGCCCCAGCTTATGCCTGCCTGCAACCCCGGCACTGCAGAACCATGCGGTGCTCCACCCTGCTGGCCATCATGACGGTGGTGCTGCTGTACCTGGTGATGGGCGCGCTGGTGTTCCGCACGTTCGAGATGCCCAAGGAGATGCTCCGGCACGAGCTGCTCCTCCGCCAACGCGACGACTTCCTTCTCAACCACACCTGCGTCGATCCGGCAGCCCTGGATGACATGATGCAGGTGAACACCCCCCTTCCTCTGCCGTCACCACCTCAGGCTACACCAGTGGTTCTCAAAGTGTGAGGCGGGTCCCACTAGTGGGGAATAGAGACAGGACAGGTGGGGCACGAGGAACTGGAGGAAATAATAATAATAAAATTGTGCCTATCTTTAATAATGCCTTTCTTTTTTGACAAGGGAGATCATAGATTCAAAACAAAACAGCCACACACAAACATAAGAGTCACAAACAGACCAACATGAATTAAAATAACATCCGATCCAAGGGACCGAGGCGGAAAATGTAACTTGGAACCAAAATGCAAAAGAAAATATTTGAGTGTTACCATTTTGCCGGGTTGATGGGGTCAACTAGGGCTTGAAAATTCCCCACCTCCAAAGTGGGGAATGAGCGAAAAGGTTTGAGAACCACTGGGCTACTAGCCTGGGTTACATCAGTGTACCAATCACCATCATGTGCTCCATTCATTCGTCCCCAGTAGTATTTAATCAACTGTCTGCTCTCTGCCCATTACACATCTTCTCAATAAGGTAATGCTGTTAAGTTGTAGTTACAGGTGTTCAGTCCATAATCAGTCCATTTTCAAGATATTTATCTTTATAGTCACAGATATACCAGGCAATTATTTTAATTATAGACTACTGTAGTATACTAGACATAACAAATATTACATATACACAGGAGGGGTGTTTAATTCCTTGCGCTCTAGGTAGGGGATTTCTCACAGTGACTAATCAACAACCAAGCCTTACTCTTAAGTACCCTTAACCATGTAGCCACATGCTCATTCAGAGATGCACACACAAACACAGATGAGAGCTAAATGAAATCAAGAAATGAAAAGGGCTTCCTGACTTAACTTGGCCTTACGCTTCCTGGTTGGCTAGCTCTGATTTGTTCTGATCTAAAGATTTCAGAATGTTTGGGCTCCTGTCCTAATGTCCCTGTCTCTGGTGCTCTTCAGGCAGTAGTGATCGCCACTAAAGATGGTATATTACGCCCCGACAGCACTTCCCTCAACTTCACCAGCCGCTGGGATGTGCCCAGCGCCTTCTTCTTTTGTGGGACCATCATCACAACCATAGGTGGGTTCTTAAAGCTCCACAGCAGCACGACGCAACACCAACGGCCTCAGCATACCAGGCCAGCAGAACCGGAGAACTCCAGACACCCATGCAGAACTGAGAGATCACCGTTCAAACTGTTTGTTGAATTTGTTGAAAACTGTTTGTTGAAACTATTGAATTGCAGCCTGCTTGCCCTTACGACATTTATTTGGAATTTTTAAATTGGGCTTTATTATTTGTAACCCACAGAAGACAATCCACAAATGTGCACCATTATTCATAAATATGTGTTTAGATTGTGTTGTGTAGAATCATATCCACAAACATACAAAGCATGCTGTACATGTGAACCGGGTGTTGGACACTTGTGGACCACTTCTGGTGGATTTGTGGTTCATGTTATGTAGATGTTTGTTCTTTGTGTACCACAGAAAAGTTAAATATTTCACTATTTCAAAACATGAATGGTTCAATTTGTCTATTGTGGCTTACACATAATAAAAATCGAAAAAAAAATAAAAACATAAAAAAAATAAAAACGTCCATACATTTACTTCCAGTGAAAACATTTGAAAAGCCTTTTCTCCCTTCTTTCGTGCCCACAGGTTTTGGGAACCTGTCACCCATTACTGAAACTGGCCAGCTCTTCTGTATAGTCTATGCCCTGGTGGGGATCCCCATGTTTGGCATCCTGCTGGCAGGGGTGGGAGACCACATGGGCACCATGCTCAGGCGGGCCGTGGGCAAGATGGAGACCCTGTTTCTGGTAGGCGTGTCAGCCACAGCGCTCAGTGGAGGCTTTGGCTCTCAGACATTGAAGTGAGCTATGATGTTTAGGCTATGTTGTTGCATCAGTTAAGAGTGGATTAATGAGAATCATCTTGAGTTTGTTTGAGTGTCTCAGTCCTGATTCATTGTGATAGGGTAGGCTTGATAAAGAGTACAGTGTACACATGGACGATAATGTGTAATGACAAACTAGTGCCTACAGTAAATAGGCATTTTCGACCATGCAAGTCTCTCCTCTGTAAGTCCTCTACTGTCATTTCTCCGACAGACACTAGTTTTGTAATGATCAGTCCAGTAGGTTGTATATGTAGTGTCTCAGAACACTCAATTTATTTTATTTTTGTTTGTCTACAGACAAGTTCCTTTTTTTTAAGATGTTGGTCATCACAAATTCATTGTGTTGTGTAGAATCATATCCATATGCATGATTTTTTATTTCAATTTTACAATGAATTTTTAACATTGTCTTCTGTTTTTTCCTACTAACAGAGGAAAGCTGTGAGCCCCACCAATGTGCGTGTCTACTCTGCAGTGTTGTCCATTTTGATTGGCTGTGTGATATTCCTCGGCGTGCCTACGCTGGTCTTTAAGCACGTGGAGGATTGGGGCTGGCTGGAAGCAGGCTACTTTGTGGTCATCACTCTCACCACTGTGGGCTTTGGGGATTATGTTGCAGGTACTCCGAAACCTTTGCTTTGAAAACAAACTGATTGATTGATTTAATTGGTTATCATTAGTTATAACAAGTTATAACAAGTCACTTACTTTATAAATAGTCATATTCATAACAAATGCCAAAGTTTATGGCTGGTTTTCACAATATTTTCGTCATATGAAACATTTCTTTTTTGAAGTTGAATGCATGATAAAGTTCAACTCTTGTGTCTGTCTTAGATGACTCCAGGCATGGCAATTTCATGTATAAGCCTCTAGTCTGGCTCTGGATTGTGTTTGGCCTGGCCTACTTTGCCTCCATCCTGAACATGATAGGAAACTGGCTGAGAGTGCTCTCCAAAAAGACCCGTGCTGAGGTGGGTTGGACAGAGAGAGAGGGTAGGTTTTAAGGGGTACTGAAACCAGTGAAAACATCTCTGAGTTTTAATAATTACAATGGTAATATAGCTATGTGTTGGTTATCTGCATTGAAACCAGCAGAAGAATGTAGTTATATCATATTTTATATAACGCGTTCTCTGCCATCTTTTGTAATCAGATGGAAGAGCTGAGAGCCTATGCCACAGACTTTACCCAGAACATCCAAAACATGTCTGTGGACTTCCGCATTCCTGTCCCTTTGGACCTTAATGACCCATTCCAGTTCAGGCGGAGTAGGAAGAAGAAAAGGCGGCGCCGAAGTGGCCCAAAAGTGAACTACATCGTCCCCGGCATCGGGAGTCCCCTGGAGCCGGAGGGCATCCGCATTAACGGACACCTGTTCGACAACTGGTCCGAGGCCAAGAACGTCCTGGAGAAGATCCTGGAGATCAAGGCCAGCTCCGTGTCGAGACTGGAGCTCCCACTGCCGTCATCCAGGGCCGGGTCCCGAGCGGGGTCGAGGCCAGGGTCACGGGCGCCCTCCAGACCGGTCTCCAGGTCCGAGTTAAGATCCTTGTCTGGGCCTGAATCTAGGCCTGCGTCAGCGTCCGGGTCCAGTTCCTGGTCCGAGTCCAAATCCGAGCTCTCGGAGTCGGCATCCGAGAGCGACTCCCACAACTCTCAGAGCGATTCCCTGAGCGACTCCCGTCCCAACTTGCCGAACGCCAGACCTGTGTCGAAATGCACCGGGGGGCTGGAGGCGACCTCGCCGGGCGAGGAGGCGCCGTTGCCCACGGTGATGGTGGAGGCCAGCACTCCGCCGCGGCCCTCCCTTTTGGATTTTTTCGGCGAGAACCTGGCCTACATCGATGAGTCCTCGGACACCCTGAGCGACTTCGGACAGCCAGGGACCAAGCGTGCCTGCAGGCCCAAGAAGAGGAGCATGAGGAGGCAACTCCCACAGCGCCACCTGATGGTGGTGGAGAGGGGCAAAGGTGGCGACATCAGACCTCCATCCAACCCCCCCACACCTCCACCCTGCATACCGCCCTAGGACTAAGGAGAGAGGGACACAGCTCTGTCCATGGACAATGAACTGGTTTTACCTGATGGGCCTTTAGTAGCCCTACTGCCTTACTGCTGTCCAACTGCTAGAGTATAATGCAGATCAGCAGAGTATATAGTATTCCAGGCTGCAACTAAAGATTATTTTGATAGTCGAATAATCTGTTGATTAATAGCTGAGTGGTTATTTAATGTAAAATGTCAATGAGTGTGTCCCAAACCCCAAGAATACATCCTCAAATGCCTTGTTTACTCCCCACACTAAATATATTTAGTTTACTGTCATGCAAGAGTAAGTAAAGCAGAAGATATTTCAGTTGAGGAGGTAAAATCAGAGAATTTTGAGGAAGTTTCCTTAAAAACGACTCAAACTGATCATTGTTGCAGCCCTAATAGCACTCAATCCCTTAAAAAGTTCTCTCACACTTTGATAAATACATTTACTCACTCAGCATATACTACTTTGGATAATAATACCTTCCAGAAGAATTAATTGTTGGCTCTTGCAAATAGGAGGACTGCACAGAAAATCTGTTCTAAATGAAATGCAGGCTTGGTCTAGAATTAGACAGAGTCCTTGACCAAGAAACCCATTTCAAATGGAGCTTCCTCTCTGCTGATGTGAATTTACAGTTGAAGTCTATAGTTCATAGAGAGAAACATTTGGAGATAATAGGCTGTGAGCCCATAGCCCTTGCTTTAAAGCCTTGTTTACATTTCAGCCTTGCATAAACTGTATGCAAATCATATATTATTATATTGTGTGAAGACAGGATGATTATGTGCTGATGCTATAGCATTTATAACTTAAAAAAAGACAATCAATCAAACAATCCAATAACTATAATATAGGCTTTCCTTGTTTGAACTGATTATAGTTTATATAACACCATGACAGAGGTAAGTGTTAACTTACTCCAGGTGTAACGACTCAAATTCCCTCACTGGCTCATTTGTACGCCTTTGCCCTCTTGTGGGCCTCTCCAGAACTTCATGGACAGTTCCTACCAACTTGCTGGGTGTGCTAGTTTGTAGAAAACATATCTGTATCACTTTTGAGTGTAGTGCTAAGAAGGGCTCAAATAACAAACATAAATTTGAAAAGACAACAACTAAATGTTGGCTAAATGCTTGTACATCCAAACTGTATTCCTGTTCAACAGCATGACTGCTCTTGAACTTACATTGGTGATGTATCGACTGGTATTAGTGATACTGTGCCATAGGAATTTATTTGCTGCGTTCAAGTGTAAATTTCTGTTTATAAGCATCTTGCCAAAATATAAACTTATGAAAAGACAGCTGTTTCTTTTTCAACACATTCTTATTCTTTCCATTAAACCATAATCTGGACACGTAGAAAACTGTCAAAGATTACAAACAGAGTTGTTTACGGAAATTTCCAAACACATCAAGGACACTCACAGTAGGAGAGGCGATGAGCATTTAAGTGGCCAGGAAAGGCGAGTTTAGCCGTGTGAGAGAGAGGCAGGAATGGCATGTGTTTAGCGAACGCACTTGCGAGTGCATGGCTGTGAGGATAAGTGCTAGTTTCATATAGTAACGGGTACTTAGAGGGGAAAGGACAAACACATGGCCTTGGTTTACAGGGGGGAAGCAGGCCACAGCCCCGGCAGCGCTCCCCTAATTCCTACCTCTGGAGCGCAGAAGTGCTCCACCTAAGAGTGTCTGTGAGACAGGGAGATGGATGTCTAGAGCTGGACGCTTTTTCCTCAACCGCAGAAAATCAATAGCAGCTCTGCTTGTGATGAAGGTTATTTTTTTTTTGTCCTGCTGTCTGGACACATTTGAGGCTTTGTGGAGGTAAAAAAAAACACTGGCTGGCAAGCAAGTAATAGCCCACTCAAGGTTGTCTTAAAAGAAGAGGAAGGCTACTTTCAAAGTGTCCAAAGTGTAGAAGTGTTAAAGATTTAAAGAGGGCCACATTTGCACTAAACAGTCGGTACACAGACACATAACCGTGCTTATTTTAGAGTCACCCTCGAGAAACATCCTTCCCCATATTGTTTTCTTAAACAGTGTGGGGGAGAGAAAACCAATGTGAGAACTTTTTTTGAAAGTTTTACGCCTCCGCCCAGCCGAGGAGCAACCACAACCATAAATTAAGATATAATAGCACACAATGCATTTAAAACCCTCAAATACCACATCAGTGCTTTGTAGTACATTGTGTTCAAGGCAAAGACCATGAGAAATCCTTGGGGTTTTATAACTGTTGACACAGTTCAGCCTTTTCTTCCTCCCATGTGATTGATTGTTATTCTTTTCCCTAAATTACAGAATGCTGTGCTGTGTTTGATGGGGTAATCTGAACAGTTCAGCAGAGATGGTAGAATTTAGCAGAGATTGGAGAAATGATCTTGGTTTAGCAGGATCTGAGGTGTGCAACAGGCGCTCTTGACGTCTTGTGTGTTGACTTCTTACCAACACAGTATATCTACATACAGTAGGTCTAATTTATAGTCATGTGACAGCTAATTTATAGTAATGTGAATACATGATGCTCACAAGACACAAGTTAGATCCTCTAACAGCTTGTGCTCTGCAATCAGGACAGCATGTGGTGGAACAGTGTCACTTTGGGTTTCCTATCGTCTGATTTTGTCTCCGATTTGTGAGAGGGAAAGATTGTCAGGGTCTTAGAAAGCATTCCTCAATGTGAGTTCCTTTCATTTCAGTGTCCAATAATGTCTTCGCTGCGTGTTTCTGAATGGATTTAAAGACCATACTCACAACATCCATAACATTTGTTGACCCACAGAATGTCAGTGGTAGACATTCCTTGTGCCAATTTCCACGTCTGGGTTTGGAATCAGAGTGATTCTTCTCTCCATGTTGGGTGGTGAAGACAGTCGGGACACGTTGTCAGTAATTTTGAAAGCTTTAAACAGACATTTCACAAAGATAAACCGGATAGTTCGATTTCCTGCCCCCAATTTCCTTTAATGCATCACAGAATCACACATTTCTCTGAAATCAAATACTGAAGCATGACTATAGTCAATAACGTTTAAATGCACAGATGTGCCTTGGATGGTCACAATAAAAGGACACTGAAAAATCAAAATGATAAATAACAAGTTTTGAGGGAGAGTGCCACTGCCTGGCATGCTGACTGCAGGAATTCCCAGCAGAGCAGTTGGCCAAGAACAGAATATATATTTATTTATATTATAAAGGTGAAGAATTCACCAATACGCCCACAGATTCCACCTAGTTTATGAACAAATACACCTTTTATTAGCATAGAAGTAAGCAGCACACATTCTACAGTACACATCTGTGTGAACCAGATGTGTACTGTAGACAGGGAATACCTTATGAGGGTTGGTATATTCCTGGTTGACTCTCACATACAGTACATGTCACTCATGTCACTCCAGGTCTGCTCATGGTGGAAGCCCAGAGCATGGAGAAGTTCATGCTGGATGATGCCGTGGTAAACACAACCATACCTGTAGAGGGAGACCACCTGCTTGCCTCCTGTCCTGCCTATTACAATAGGGTTTTAATAACTAACATTAGTTTATACAGTAATTATCATAAATAACACACTGACCTCATTACTGATCCAACACAATTAACCGTAAGAGCGAAAGTTCAATTTGAACTGCAGAATGGTTGTAAATTTGCATGATTTGTTTTTGGCTATAATGAATTAATCATTTACATTTACTACTACAGTATATCTAGTATCCTAGTATTATTCATGATACTATGTATATACAATGGGCTTTAGACATTCATTCAATAATGTAGATAAAAACACTTAGTAAATAATATTACTGGTGGCCATCTTTTACCTCCCAATGCATCATGTGGAGTGTTCAGGTTATTGGCGTACTGTTTCTGGAAGTTGTAAACCATTTCTGCCAAAATGAAGATTAATAGAAAATGAAGAATCAAAACTACTTCTCATTCCAATCAATCCAAATGTCCAAATGTTTAAATCTTAAAATATCTCTCACAAGGCCCCAGCCGTGGCACAACTGGCTTGGGAACCTGGACCGTACGCCGGCAACCCGGGTTCGGCTCCCGTCCCGTGGTCCTTTCCGGATCCCACCCCGACTCTCTCTCCCACTCGCTTCCTGTCACTCTCCATTGTCCTGTCGCATTAAAGGCATAAAAAGCCCCAAAAAATATACCTTTTAAAATTAAAATTATACTTTTTAAAAATTATCTCTGACAATAATGCCGTGGTAAACACAAATGTAACAGAATAACAATAGCAAATTGAGATTACAAAGTAGATCCACTAAGTGCCCTGTAAGCCAGAGTGAGGGATTTGAATTTAATTCTGGCTGCTACAGGAAGCCAATAGAGAGTGACTAAAAGAGGTGTTACATGTGTCTTTTTTGGCTGATTATAAAGAACATAATGGGTTCCTTGCCAGCTTGGCTCTTTGACCCCTGATACGAAAATGTCATAATTAGGTGTGTAAGCAGCATCGCTTGTCCCCTGATAAGAAATGTAGGAACACAACTGGTTTCCTGAGCAGTTTCACTACTTAGTCCCCAATTGTATTGAAACACAGTGTCCTTAACCAGCTGTTCTGCTTAGGCCCCAAATAGAGAAGGGAGACAGACAATGGTTATCTACTTAGGTCTCTAATAATAAACTTTGACCAAGATATTACAATAGTGGACAATAATTATTGGGCTCTGAAAAAATAAGGTTAAACCCGATAATGTAATAACATCCGATTCATCTAATAAAGACATCTTATTACATTATTAGGAAGTTATTACATCATCGGGTGCTATTACATTTACAGAGTTAAGAGGAGATTTTATTACATTATTTGGAGTTAGATTAGATTAGATTCTACAATGTGGAAAAGCAGTCTGAGGTATATTTTTTACTGTTACTTTCTGGACACAATATCTCTCACAAACTATTTGTTTTCATTTACTATTGCAACAGCTCTCAGTTAAGGCAAAGCACACCTAAAGACATCAAAACTTTGAAGAGTGTAAAGCTTAGACGGTGACCAAAACAAATTAACTCACCATTACATCTTAGTCCAGTTGTTGAATTTGTGGGAGCAGTGGTGGTGTCCTCCCATAAGAGCTTCCATTAGACACCTGACCCTGACAGCAGGCTTAAATCCCCCTGCAGACACACCTGTGGAGGGCTGTATAAAAGCTCAGGTGAGATGGGTCTCAAACACTGAGCTCCAGTGAAGTAGCCGTCCACAGCATCTCCACACACTGAAGCAACATGGACCTCAGAGCCTCCATCTCCCTTCTGGTGCTGCTGCTTGGCCTGTCCAAGGCTCTGCCTCTTATGGTAAGAATACCTGTGATATTCAAAACTCCACTTCTAAAGGCTATCTGTGGGATTCTCCTGTTTCATTTAAACCATTTTTTGTCTGTAGGCTGATGGTGATGAGAATCACATTTTCCTAGAGGAGCGTGACAGTGTGGATTTGACCACACAGATTTTAGCTACCAACAATGGTTTGTTTCTCATTGTTTAAACAAATGGACAGTTAAGTTGAGGGTATGCACAAACTCACAGAGTCTCTATGAATAACTTTCAAATGATATTTAATCTTTCAGCTTCCAGTGAATTTCTAATTGAGGGAGATCTTGTGGTGCCAAAAACCAGAAATGCTATGACTTGCTGGAACAATAACTGCCTATGGAAGAAGTCTGCCAATGGAAAAGTTGAGGTGCCTTACATAGTGAGCCCTGATTTCAGTAAGTGAACTTATTTGTAGTATTCTGTAATATGCTGTACATATATTTTAAAGCACATCCATTATGCATTTATAACCATTATTTGTGTTTTCAGCTTCCTATGATGTGATGACAATTCAAAATGCCTTGGCTACCTTCAGCAGTAAAACCTGTGTGCAGTTTGTTCCTCGCTCAACCCAGGGTGACTACCTCAGCATTGAGAATAGGGATGGGTGAGTTCATTTAGCACTGTGCTGAAAATGCTTTTCCTTCTATGGTCGATTCTATGGCCACACCTACCTGCCTGGAAAAGGTCCCTTTGTCTTTTATACTACAACCCCATACTATCACACTGGTATCACTTTTTAACTTGTATCACCTTTTTGTTGTTAAACAATATCAACAAAGACAAGAAATGCTGATTATTGTGTGAAAAGTCATCTAAAATACATGTACATAATGTTAGCTAAAACATTCTGATTGCAAAGAATAGTTTTGTGTACACAAACAAAATCAAACTTAGCTTATGCAATCAATTGTGATGTGATGAGGACCATGGTCTTTTTTTTTTATCATATTTAATTCATATAATAATAATGAATGGAGCCATATTGTAAATGTTTCTATCATTCTTCCTCCCATCTTTCTCAGGTGCTACTCTGACCTTGGCAGGACAGGAGGCAAACAGGTGGTCTCTCTCTACAGGTCCGGTTGTGTTTACAGCGGCATCATTCAGCATGAATTTCTTCACGCTCTGGGCTTCCAACATGAGCAGAACAGGAGTGACAGAGACCAGTATGTGATAATCAACTGGGAAAATATCGACTCACGTAAGCTGCATTTCCTTCTTCACATGAATGTACTGCAGTCTTGAATTCATTTTATGTTTGGACATGTTGACAAGAACATGTTGACAAAACTGATTGAAAAATGATGAATAGCTTTAAAAACCAGCACGATATCTTGGCAGAAATGGTTTACAACTTTCAGAAACAATCCACCAACAACCTGAACACTCCATATGACTACTCTTCTGTGATGCATTATGGGAGGTAAGAAAATGGCACCCAGTTAAAAAGAATTATTTGTCAAGAGCTGTGTTATCTTATGTGTTACTAAATTAAAAATAATATTGAAAAATATTGCTCCTCAAATGTTTAAAATCACTGACCGTCATGTTCTTCTATAGCACTGCTTTCTCAACCAATGGAAGGGAGACAATCACACCAATTCCAAACCCAAATGTGCAAATTGGACAGAGACAGGGAATGTCCACCACTGACATCCTGAGGATCAAGAAACTGTATGGATGCTGTGAGTATGACCTCCTGTATAATATGGAGTGTTAGTAACTTTGGGATTGCTAAAATGATGGGTTGCTTGCTGCAATAGAATTCAATTCTGACCATTCTTTCTTCTTTCTAACAGAAAAAGCTCAAACTGATGCTGTCCCAGTCTGGAACCACCACATGATGTAACAGCTGAGATTGGAGAGCACAAGTTCTTACATGATGGTTGTTAATTGTGAACATTATTCCTCTCATGTTGATATCACTGGAAAATAAAATGACTGAAAAGAACTTAAAAGAACTCATTCTGCTGTTGTCCTGCTGCTTTCTTGTATCATGGCAAAAGAACTGAAGTTTAGCATCACAATCACAAAAAAAGTTTTAATCACAAAACATATATTGTTAGATGATGACGGATATGTTTTGTTGGTATTATTCCTCTCATATTAATATTCAATTAGTAAAATAACAGGAAAAACTCTGCTTTTGTTCTGCTACTTTCATGCACCATACAATTATATCTATAACATAACATAACATAACATAACATAACATAAAACAAACACACAACAATTCTATTTCCATAATTATTCCCAGTATCTTATCAGAATCCTTTTAGAAATCATCAGCTATACAGTACAACAGTTTACATAGAAAACTATAATTTAAAATGCTTATCCCTCTATGGAATGATTTTTATTTTTTTGCAGAAAAAATATTTTGCCCGACATTTAGAGAGCTTGGGGGTCAATATTGACATACGTACGGCCACAGCAATGAAGAGGAGTAATCAATGAATTTGTCGATATTTGTTGGTAGAGAACACATGATGAGTGTGGAGGGGGCTGGGTCTGAGATGCCAGGTATCACTGTTGAACCTTTTCTTGAGGTGTTGTGGGCCTACAGTAATTCAATGAAACACCCATAAAGGAAAGTGCCTGCTTGATAACCCCACTGAAATGTTCTTGAAGGCTGTTGGTGATGTTTTTATGTTTTTTGCCCACAAGGTTAATTTGTTTGAATTTAACATCTCTTATGTATATTTGACCAAACAACAGTGTGGAACATCCTCTTCATCTATGTTATCAGCCTCTTCATAACCACAGACACAAGCTCAGTGTCAGGGCAATCCTATAAATGACAATAAAATATTTAAATATAGCTGCAAGCAGCAATGCAGGGGCTTAGCAGCAAGCACTCACAGCAAGTTTGATTGCAATTAGATAAAGAATGGCTGAGAAATAAGCTCATTTACTTTGTTACACTGCCCCTAGAGGCCAAATTACACCAATGTCCTTGTGCGTCCTCACAATCAGCTACCATGTCCCTGGACTTCATAAACCAACGAGTTGCTAAGACGGGAGCTCACTTTCTTTATTACAGCACTCCTAGAGGCCAAATGAGACCACTTTCCATGCATGTCCTCACAATCAGCTACTTTGTCCCTGTCCCAAGTTTGGACTTCATACATCAAAGCGCTGCTGAGATACAAGCTCACTTCCTGTATTGCAGTGCCCCCTATAGAGGCCAAATGATGCCAATTTCCTAGTGTGTCATCACAATCAGTTAACAAGTCCCCTTGCCAAGTTTGGACTTCATATATCAAAGCCGTGCTGAGATAAGAGCTCGCTTCCTGTTTGGCGGCTTCATCGCCGTATTTGATTCGCTGTCACGGGCAAATAAACTTGAAATTTAAAAATCTGACAAGAATCGTATGTGCGGCTTGATCTGAAGATCATCTCCGCCAAGTTCCGTGAAAATCAGATGAAATTTGTAACCGCTTTTGTAGAGTTTGGACTAAATCCAATATGGCGGAGGTCCAATATGGTGGAAAGTGACGGAATAGGGGTCGATGAACTCGGGATGGTCCAAGGATTCAGACGCTACCTCAATTGTGAAAATCAGACAAAAGAGTCAAGGATCATGCGCATGAACACATGTCTAGCGTTGAACTGGTGGTGGTGCTAGAGTGTTCAATGTTTATTCATAAAAATTGCTCTGAGTAAGCGCTTTCAGATAAAGAAGAGAAATCTATTGTGCATAGGCTAATACTTGAAGTAGGCTAGTCACGTAAGTGCGCACTTGAAATTGACCTAGCCTACAGTATTTGTATGTGTGCTTCAAATAAACACATTTATCTGTTTTCAACGTTATGTACCAGAATTAGCTATAGAACCCCAAATCTGGTTTGCGTTGGAGAGAGAGAGCATGCACAAACTTTATGGTAGGCTACCAGCCAATTCAGTAGGCTAACTCAAGACTTCAAGATCATACAACGTTTTTAAGCAACAAACAAAATACTAACATTAATAACAGTGAAGTTGTTCGTTTTTTCATGGTTTATTTTTTCCAAAAGCATCCTCTCCCCATGTGTCGCATTTACGTAAGGAGCTTGGAACAAAGTTGGGTTTTCTTCGTTTTCGTTTTCTCTAGGCATATATGCTCAGCAAATATCAGCGAGCTCAGCAGGTCATGAAGGCTATCAATGAACAGACAACCGTGTTGGCTAACAATTTATTAAATACTCCTGTTATTGTCGTCAACGACGTCGCTGTAGGCTACTGCCTTTTCAGCGCCTTCTGCTTATGATGATCCAGTCTTCTGAATTCGTTTGTCCTTGCCATGCAGTTGGAGGCTAACGTGTCTCTAACGTTCCCTTCAGATGTTCTATCAAAATGTTGTATGCCCTCATGGACAGTAGCTCCGTGATGTCTGCATCTTTCCAGGTCGGAGATTTTCTGGACAACACTATGCCACTCCATCATAACACTGGCATTTAAGTCAGATCTAACCACATGGACGCACGAAAGAAACGTCACCAACACGCCCTCTAACTACAGTAGGTGTGAATTTTAACCGCATGTTCTACTCCTCGTTCAGACACAGCACATTTACATAATGTCCGGAGGAAATACTAGGGGGGGAGTAGTATAAACACCGGGTGAATTCGGACTTCCATATGACCGGTTATGTCGTTCAGATATACGGCCCCACCGTTTAACATCGGCAGAACCTCCGGTCTTACACGTATGTCTGAAAGCACTTAGTGATTGGGACAGTGTCCTGACTAATGGTATTGAGTTTTGTTATGTTAACTCAAAGCGTCACGGAGATGTTAGTCCACTTCCTGTTTGGCGGCTTAATCGCCATATTTGATTGGCTGTCACAGGCAAACAAAAATTAAATTGAAAAATTTGACCAGTATCTTTTGTGCGGCTCGGGCAGAAGATCATCTCTGCCAAGTTCCGTGAAAATCGGATGAAATTTGTGACCGCTGAAACTTTTCATGAAACTTTTCATGACGTGACAACTGGTTATCAAATGCTGCAGCTGCTTGATAATAAGCTGATTATTTGTATCAGGTGTGTTGGCGCAGGGGGGAATCTGGAACATACAGGATAGGGGGTCCAGGAGAACTACGCTTTTGAATAATGCCTTAGCAAAAGTGGTTTAACTGCATAATGTTGCCCTGAGGGAATGGACAAAAAAGTAAATAAATGAAAATTAAATATGCATTTGAACAACTAAATACACGTCTTTACAAATATTAATGCACATACTATTTTTGTTTATACATTTATTTCAGTTTAAACACATACATGATGAGGGTTAAGGATCTACAGTGTGAGACCAAGCATGCTTTTTTAGCCTCATCACCTAACTTTTCCAGCTACACTCAGGCCCAGTGCTGTTTTTCAGCGGGGTAATACAAATTCAAACTGTTGCCATTTTGGGTTTTCTCTGTAGACCCATAAGGTCTTACCCATGCGAATCCCACACAGGCCCACTGTGGGGTAGAACATGATGGGCCGTCTGGTACATTTGTCAGTGTTTCAGGCCTATCCACAGTACCAACGATAACTATAAAGACAAATGTAAACATAACTGCAAGCAGCAATGAGGGGACCAAGGAGCTCAACAGGACAGAGTTACTGTGGAAACTTTATCTAAACATGTCAAACACATCGCTGTAAACACTGACAGCAACTTTCATGTTAAAAACAACAGCCTAATAAATTCATCCAATGTGTTATTACTAGCATTTAAAAAGTAATTTTCTTCTATTTTTTTGTTATTTACAAAATTAGTCCTGAAAAGGGTGGTCGTCTTATATTCAGGGTTGTTTTTCGCGGGCCAATATGGTATCTGTATGAGATAACCGTGTTGGCCCACTCAAGTACACTTGTTCTCTTAGTTCCATAAAGAAACTGATGATTTCTAAAAAGATTCTTAAAGGATATGCTGTATTATTTATTGGTGTTTGTATAATTGTTCTTATTTTTAATTGTTTTTTTACTATGATTACTGTGGGGTATATCTTAAAACTGATAGCATATTTTTACTACCATATTTCTCTTAAGACTCAGTCAGGACGATGGAATATCAGGATCCAGGCTTTTATTCTTTTCAATGAGGGGCCAGTGGCCCTCAAGGGAGAGATGCATGTTTGTGTCACCCCATCATGGGTTTCACCAGTATTCTCTGACTATACAAAATATTGCCCCGACAGATGATAAGGCTGGTAGAGGTAGTTCCAAACACTTGCCCAGTTTTGTCAATAGCCATGCCAGGACCACATGCCAGCTACCAAGCCAAACATCCTTAAGCACTCTGCATAACATGTAGTCTTAGTCCAGTTGTTGAATTTGTGGGAGCAGTGGTGGTGTCCTCCCATAAGAGCTTCCATTAGACACCTGACCCTGACAGCAGGCTTAAATCCCCCTGCAGACACACCTGTGGAGGGCTGTATAAAAGCTCAGGTGAGATGGGTCTCAAACACTGAGCTCCAGTGAAGTAGCCGTCAAGAGCATCTCCACACACTGAAGCAACATGGACCTCAGAGCCTCCATCTCCCTTCTGGTGCTGCTGCTTGGCCTGTCCGAGGCCCTGCCTCTTATGGTAAGAATACCTGTGATATTCAAAACTCCACTTCTAAAGGCTATCTGTGGGATTCTCCTGTTTCATTTAAACCATTTTTTGTCTGTAGGCTGATGGTGATGAGAATCACATTTTCCTAGAGGAGCGTGACAGTGTGGATTTGACCACACAGATTTTAGCTACCAACAATGGTTTGTTTCTCATTGTTTAAACAAATGGACAGTTAAGTTGAGGGTATGCACAAACTCACAGAGTCTCTATGAATAACTTTCAAATGATATTTAATCTTTCAGCTTCCAGTGAATTTCTAATTGAGGGAGATCTTGTGGTGCCAAAAACCAGAAATGCTATGACTTGCTGGAACAATAACTGCCTATGGAAGAAGTCTGCTAATGGAAAAGTTGAGGTGCCTTACATAGTGAGCCCTGATTTCAGTAAGTGAACTTATTTGTAGTATTCTGTAATATGCTGTACATATATTTTAAAGCACATCCATTATGCATTTATAACCATTATTTGTGTTTTCAGCTTCCTATGATGTGATGACAATTCAAAATGCCTTGGCTACCTTCAGCAGTAAAACCTGTGTGCAGTTTGTTCCTCGCTCAACCCAGGGTGACTACCTCAGCATTGAGAATAGGGATGGGTGAGTTCATTTAGCACTGTGCTGAAAATGCTTTTCCTTCTATGGTCGATTCTATGGCCACACCTACCTGCCTGGAAAAGGTCCCTTTGTCTTTTATACTACAACCCCATACTATCACACTGGTATCACTTTTTAACTTTTATCACCTTTTTGTTGTTAAACAATATCAACAAAGACAAGAAATGCTGATTATTGTGTGAAAAGTCATCTAAAATACATGTACATAATGTTAGCTAAAACATTCTGATTGCAAAGAATAGTTTTGTGTACACAAACAAAATCAAACTTAGCTTATGCAATCAATTGTGATGTGATGAGGACCATGGTCTTTTTTTTTTATCATAATTAATTCATGAAATAATAATGAATGGAGCCATATTGTAAATGTTTCTATCATTCTTCCTCCCATCTTTCTCAGGTGCTACTCTGACCTTGGCAGGACAGGAGGCAAACAGGTGGTCTCTCTCTACAGGTCCGGTTGTGTTTACAGCGGCATCATTCAGCATGAATTTCTTCACGCTCTGGGCTTCCAACATGAGCAGAACAGGAGTGACAGAGACCAGTATGTGATAATCAACTGGGAAAATATCGACTCACGTAAGCTGCATATCCTTCTTCACATGAATGTACTGCAGTCTTGAATTCATTTTATGTTTGGACATGTTGACAAGAACATGTTGACAAAACTGATTGAAAAATGATGAATAGCTTTAAAAACCAGCACGATATCTTGGCAGAAATGGTTTACAACTTTCAGAAACAATCCACCAACAACCTGAACACTCCATATGACTACTCTTCTGTGATGCATTATGGGAGGTAAGAAAATGGCACCCAGTTAAAAAGAATTATTTGTCAAGAGCTGTGTTATCTTATGTGTTACTAAATTAAAAAGAATATTGAAAAATATTGCTCCTCAAATGTTTAAAATCACTGACCGTCATGTTCTTCTATAGCACTGCTTTCTCAACCAATGGAAGGGAGACAATCACACCAATTCCAAACCCAAATGTGCAAATTGGACAGAGACAGGGAATGTCCACCACTGACATCCTGAGGATCAAGAAACTGTATGGATGCTGTGAGTATGACCTCCTGTATAATATGGAGTGTTAGTAACTTTGGGATTGCTAAAATGATGGGTTGCTTGCTGCAATAGAATTCAATTCTGACCATTCCTTCTTCTTTCTAACAGAAAAAGCTCAAACTGATGCTGTCCCAGTCTGGAACCACCACATGATGTAACAGCTGAGATTGGAGAGCACAAGTTCTTACATGATGGTTGTTAATTGTGAACATTATTCCTCTCATGTTGATATCACTGGAAAATAAAATGACTGAAAAGAACTTAAAAGAACTCATTCTGCTGTTGTCCTGCTGCTTTCTTGTATCATGGCAAAAGAACTGAAGTTTAGCATCACAATCACAAAAAAAGTTTTAATCACAAAACATATATTGTTAGATGATGACGGATATGTTTTGTTGGTATTATTCCTCTCATATTAATATTCAATTAGTAAAATAACAGGAAAAACTCTGCTTTTGTTCTGCTACTTTCATGCACCATACAATTATATCTATAACATAACATAACATAACATAACATAACATAAAACAAACACACAACAATTCTATTTCCATAATTATTCCCAGTATCTTATCAGAATCCTTTTAGAAATCATCAGCTATACAGTACAACAGTTTACATAGAAAACTATAATTTAAAATGCTTATCCCTCTATGGAATGATTTTTATTTTTTTGCAGAAAAAATATTTTGCCCGACATTTAGAGAGCTTGGGGGTCAATATTGACATACGTACGGCCACAGCAATGAAGAGGAGTAATCAATGAATTTGTCGATATTTGTTGGTAGAGAACACATCATGAGTGTGGAGGGGGCTGGGTCTGAGATGCCAGGTATCACTGTTGAACCTTTTCTTGAGGTGTTGTGGGCCTACAGTAATTCAATGAAACACCCATAAAGGAAAGTGCCTGCTTGATAACCCCACTGAAATGTTCTTGAAGGCTGTTGGTGATGTTTTTATGTTTTTTGCCCACAAGGTTAATTTGTTTGAATTTAACATCTCTTATGTATATTTGACCAAACAACAGTGTGGAACATCCTCCTCATCTATGTTATCAGCCTCTTCATAACCACAGACACAAGCTCAGTGTCAGGGCAATCCTATAAATGACAATAAAATATTTAAATATAGCTGCAAGCAGCAATGCAGGGGCTTAGCAGCAAGCACTCACAGCAAGTTTGATTGCAATTAGATAAAGAATGGCTGAGAAATAAGCTCATTTACTTTGTTACACTGCCCCTAGAGGCCAAATTACACCAATGTCCTTGTGCGTCCTCACAATCAGCTACCATGTCCCTGGACTTCATAAACCAACGAGTTGCTAAGACGGGAGCTCACTTTCTTTATTACAGCACCCCTAGAGGCCAAATGAGACCACTTTCCATGCATGTCCTCACAATCAGCTACTTTGTCCCTGTCCCAAGTTTGGACTTCATACATCAAAGCGCTGCTGAGATACAAGCTCACTTCCTGTATTGCAGTGCCCCCTATAGAGGCCAAATGATGCCAATTTCCTAGTGTGTCATCACAATCAGTTAACAAGTCCCCTTGCCAAGTTTGGACTTCATATATCAAAGCCGTGCTGAGATAAGAGCTCGCTTCCTGTTTGGCGGCTTCATCGCCGTATTTGATTCGCTGTCACGGGCAAATAAACTTGAAATTTAAAAATCTGACAAGAATCGTATGTGCGGCTTGATCTGAAGATCATCTCCGCCAAGTTCCGTGAAAATCAGATGAAATTTGTAACCGCTTTTGTAGAGTTTGGACTAAATCCAATATGGCGGAGGTCCAATATGGTGGAAAGTGACGGAATAGGGGTCGATGAACTCGGGATGGTCCAAGGATTCAGACGCTACCTCAATTGTGAAAATCAGACAAAAGAGTCAAGGATCATGCGCATGAACGCATGTCTAGCGTTGAACTGGTGGTGGTGCTAGAGTGTTCAATGTTTATTCATAAAAATTGCTCTGAGTAAGCGCTTTCAGATAAAGAAGAGAAATCTATTGTGCATAGGCTAATACTTGAAGTAGGCTAGTCACGTAAGTGCGCACTTGAAATTGACCTAGCCTACAGTATTTGTATGTGTGCTTCAAATAAACACATTTATCTGTTTTCAACGTTATGTACCAGAATTAGCTATAGAACCCCAAATCTGGTTTGCGTTGGAGAGAGAGAGCATGCACAAACTTTATGGTAGGCTACCAGCCAATTCAGTAGGCTAACTCAAGACTTCAAGATCATACAACGTTTTTAAGCAACAAACAAAATACTAACATTAATAACAGTGAAGTTGTTCGTTTTTTCATGGTTTATTGTTTCCAAAAGCATCCTCTCCCCATGTGTCGCATTTACGTAAGGAGCTTGGAACAAAGTTGGGTTTTCTTCGTTTTCGTTTTCTCTAGGCATATATGCTCAGCAAATATCAGGGAGCTCAGCAGGTCATGAAGGCTATCAATGAACAGAAAACCGTGTTGGCTAACAATTTATTAAATACTCCTGTTATTGTCGTCAACGACGTCGCTGTAGGCTACTGCCTTTTCAGCGCCTTCTGCTTATGATGATCCAGTCTTCTGAATTCGTTTGTCCTTGCCATGCAGTTGGAGGCTAACGTGTCTCTAACGTTCCCTTCAGATGTTCTATCAAAATGTTGTATGCCCTCATGGACAGTAGCTCCGTGATGTCTGCATCTTTCCAGGTCGGAGATTTTCTGGACAACACTATGCCACTCCATCATAACACTGGCATTTAAGTCAGATCTAACCACATGGACGCACGAAAGAAACGTCACCAACACGCCCTCTAACTACAGTAGGTGTGAATTTTAACCGCATGTTCTACTCCTCGTTCAGACACAGCACATTTACATAATGTCCGGAGGAAATACTAGGGGGGGAGTAGTATAAACACCGGGTGAATTCGGACTTCCATATGACCGGTTATGTCGTTCAGATATACGGCCCCACCGTTTAACATCGGCAGAACCTCCGGTCTTACACGTATGTCTGAAAGCACTTAGTGATTGGGACAGTGTCCTGACTAATGGTATTGAGTTTTGTTATGTTAACTCAAAGCGTCACGGAGATGTTAGTCCACTTCCTGTTTGGCGGCTTAATCGCCATATTTGATTGGCTGTCACAGGCAAACAAAAATTAAATTGAAAAATTTGACCAGTATCTTTTGTGCGGCTCGGGCAGAAGATCATCTCTGCCAAGTTCCGTGAAAATCGGATGAAATTTGTGACCGCTGAAACTTTTCATGAAACTTTTCATGACGTGACAACTGGTTATCAAATGCTGCAGCTGCTTGATAATAAGCTGATTATTTGTATCAGGTGTGTTGGCGCAGGGGGGAATCTGGAACATACAGGATAGGGGGTCCAGGAGAACTACGCTTTTGAATAATGCCTTAGCAAAAGTGGTTTAACTGCATAATGTTGCCCTGAGGGAATGGACAAAAAAGTAAATAAATGAAAATTAAATATGCATTTGAACAACTAAATACACGTCTTTACAAATATTAATGCACATACTATTTTTGTTTATACATTTATTTCAGTTTAAACACATACATGATGAGGGTTAAGGATCTACAGTGTGAGACCAAGCATGCTTTTTTAGCCTCATCACCTAACTTTTCCAGCTACACTCAGGCCCAGTGCTGTTTTTCAGCGGGGTAATACAAATTCAAACTGTTGCCATTTTGGGTTTTCTCTGTAGACCCATAAGGTCTTACCCATGCGAATCCCACACAGGCCCACTGTGGGGTAGAACATGATGGGCCGTCTGGTACATTTGTCAGTGTTTCAGGCCTATCCACAGTACCAACGATAACTATAAAGACAAATGTAAACATAACTGCAAGCAGCAATGAGGGGACCAAGGAGCTCAACAGGACAGAGTTACTGTGGAAACTTTATCTAAACATGTCAAACACATCGCTGTAAACACTGACAGCAACTTTCATGTTAAAAACAACAGCCTAATAAATTCATCCAATGTGTTATTACTAGCATTTAAAAAGTAATTTTCTTCTATTTTTTTGTTATTTACAAAATTAGTCCTGAAAAGGGTGGTCGTCTTATATTCAGGGTTGTTTTTCGCGGGCCAATATGGTATCTGTATGAGATAACCGTGTTGGCCCACTCAAGTACACTTGTTCTCTTAGTTCCATAAAGAAACTGATGATTTCTAAAAAGATTCTTAAAGGATATGCTGTATTATTTATTGGTGTTTGTATAATTGTTCTTATTTTTAATTGTTTTTTTACTATGATTACTGTGGGGTATATCTTAAAACTGATAGCATATTTTTACTACCATATTTCTCTTAAGACTCAGTCAGGACGATGGAATATCAGGATCCAGGCTTTTATTCTTTTCAATGAGGGGCCAGTGGCCCTCAAGGGAGAGATGCATGTTTGTGTCACCCCATCATGGGTTTCACCAGTATTCTCTGACTATACAAAATATTGCCCCGACAGATGATAAGGCTGGTAGAGGTAGTTCCAAACACTTGCCCAGTTTTGTCAATAGCCATGCCAGGACCACATGCCAGCTACCAAGCCAAACATCCTTAAGCACTCTGCATAACATGTAGTCTTAGTCCAGTTGTTGAATTTGTGGGAGCAGTGGTGGTGTCCTCCCATAAGAGCTTCCATTAGACACCTGACCCTGACAGCAGGCTTAAATCCCCCTGCAGACACACCTGTGGAGGGCTGTATAAAAGCTCAGGTGAGATGGGTCTCAAACACTGAGCTCCAGTGAAGTAGCCGTCAAGAGCATCTCCACACACTGAAGCAACATGGACCTCAGAGCCTCCATCTCCCTTCTGGTGCTGCTGCTTGGCCTGTCCGAGGCCCTGCCTCTTATGGTAAGAATACCTGTGATATTCAAAACTCCACTTCTAAAGGCTATCTGTGGGATTCTCCTGTTTCATTTAAACCATTTTTTGTCTGTAGGCTGATGGTGATGAGAATCACATTTTCCTAGAGGAGCGTGACAGTGTGGATTTGACCACACAGATTTTAGCTACCAACAATGGTTTGTTTCTCATTGTTTAAACAAATGGACAGTTAAGTTGAGGGTATGCACAAACTCACAGAGTCTCTATGAATAACTTTCAAATGATATTTAATCTTTCAGCTTCCAGTGAATTTCTAATTGAGGGAGATCTTGTGGTGCCAAAAACCAGAAATGCTATGACTTGCTGGAACAATAACTGCCTATGGAAGAAGTCTGCTAATGGAAAAGTTGAGGTGCCTTACATAGTGAGCCCTGATTTCAGTAAGTGAACTTATTTGTAGTATTCTGTAATATGCTGTACATATATTTTAAAGCACATCCATTATGCATTTATAACCATTATTTGTGTTTTCAGCTTCCTATGATGTGATGACAATTCAAAATGCCTTGGCTACCTTCAGCAGTAAAACCTGTGTGCAGTTTGTTCCTCGCTCAACCCAGGGTGACTACCTCAGCATTGAGAATAGGGATGGGTGAGTTCATTTAGCACTGTGCTGAAAATGCTTTTCCTTCTATGGTCGATTCTATGGCCACACCTACCTGCCTGGAAAAGGTCCCTTTGTCTTTTATACTACAACCCCATACTATCACACTGGTATCACTTTTTAACTTTTATCACCTTTTTGTTGTTAAACAATATCAACAAAGACAAGAAATGCTGATTATTGTGTGAAAAGTCATCTAAAATACATGTACATAATGTTAGCTAAAACATTCTGATTGCAAAGAATAGTTTTGTGTACACAAACAAAATCAAACTTAGCTTATGCAATCAATTGTGATGTGATGAGGACCATGGTCTTTTTTTTTTATCATAATTAATTCATGAAATAATAATGAATGGAGCCATATTGTAAATGTTTCTATCATTCTTCCTCCCATCTTTCTCAGGTGCTACTCTGACCTTGGCAGGACAGGAGGCAAACAGGTGGTCTCTCTCTACAGGTCCGGTTGTGTTTACAGCGGCATCATTCAGCATGAATTTCTTCACGCTCTGGGCTTCCAACATGAGCAGAACAGGAGTGACAGAGACCAGTATGTGATAATCAACTGGGAAAATATCGACTCACGTAAGCTGCATATCCTTCTTCACATGAATGTACTGCAGTCTTGAATTCATTTTATGTTTGGACATGTTGACAAGAACATGTTGACAAAACTGATTGAAAAATGATGAATAGCTTTAAAAACCAGCACGATATCTTGGCAGAAATGGTTTACAACTTTCAGAAACAATCCACCAACAACCTGAACACTCCATATGACTACTCTTCTGTGATGCATTATGGGAGGTAAGAAAATGGCACCCAGTTAAAAAGAATTATTTGTCAAGAGCTGTGTTATCTTATGTGTTACTAAATTAAAAAGAATATTGAAAAATATTGCTCCTCAAATGTTTAAAATCACTGACCGTCATGTTCTTCTATAGCACTGCTTTCTCAACCAATGGAAGGGAGACAATCACACCAATTCCAAACCCAAATGTGCAAATTGGACAGAGACAGGGAATGTCCACCACTGACATCCTGAGGATCAAGAAACTGTATGGATGCTGTGAGTATGACCTCCTGTATAATATGGAGTGTTAGTAACTTTGGGATTGCTAAAATGATGGGTTGCTTGCTGCAATAGAATTCAATTCTGACCATTCCTTCTTCTTTCTAACAGAAAAAGCTCAAACTGATGCTGTCCCAGTCTGGAACCACCACATGATGTAACAGCTGAGATTGGAGAGCACAAGTTCTTACATGATGGTTGTTAATTGTGAACATTATTCCTCTCATGTTGATATCACTGGAAAATAAAATGACTGAAAAGAACTTAAAAGAACTCATTCTGCTGTTGTCCTGCTGCTTTCTTGTATCATGGCAAAAGAACTGAAGTTTAGCATCACAATCACAAAAAAAGTTTTAATCACAAAACATATATTGTTAGATGATGACGGATATGTTTTGTTGGTATTATTCCTCTCATATTAATATTCAATTAGTAAAATAACAGGAAAAACTCTGCTTTTGTTCTGCTACTTTCATGCACCATACAATTATATCTATAACATAACATAACATAACATAACATAACATAAAACAAACACACAACAATTCTATTTCCATAATTATTCCCAGTATCTTATCAGAATCCTTTTAGAAATCATCAGCTATACAGTACAACAGTTTACATAGAAAACTATAATTTAAAATGCTTATCCCTCTATGGAATGATTTTTATTTTTTTGCAGAAAAAATATTTTGCCCGACATTTAGAGAGCTTGGGGGTCAATATTGACATACGTACGGCCACAGCAATGAAGAGGAGTAATCAATGAATTTGTCGATATTTGTTGGTAGAGAACACATCATGAGTGTGGAGGGGGCTGGGTCTGAGATGCCAGGTATCACTGTTGAACCTTTTCTTGAGGTGTTGTGGGCCTACAGTAATTCAATGAAACACCCATAAAGGAAAGTGCCTGCTTGATAACCCCACTGAAATGTTCTTGAAGGCTGTTGGTGATGTTTTTATGTTTTTTGCCCACAAGGTTAATTTGTTTGAATTTAACATCTCTTATGTATATTTGACCAAACAACAGTGTGGAACATCCTCCTCATCTATGTTATCAGCCTCTTCATAACCACAGACACAAGCTCAGTGTCAGGGCAATCCTATAAATGACAATAAAATATTTAAATATAGCTGCAAGCAGCAATGCAGGGGCTTAGCAGCAAGCACTCACAGCAAGTTTGATTGCAATTAGATAAAGAATGGCTGAGAAATAAGCTCATTTACTTTGTTACACTGCCCCTAGAGGCCAAATTACACCAATGTCCTTGTGCGTCCTCACAATCAGCTACCATGTCCCTGGACTTCATAAACCAACGAGTTGCTAAGACGGGAGCTCACTTTCTTTATTACAGCACCCCTAGAGGCCAAATGAGACCACTTTCCATGCATGTCCTCACAATCAGCTACTTTGTCCCTGTCCCAAGTTTGGACTTCATACATCAAAGCGCTGCTGAGATACAAGCTCACTTCCTGTATTGCAGTGCCCCCTATAGAGGCCAAATGATGCCAATTTCCTAGTGTGTCATCACAATCAGTTAACAAGTCCCCTTGCCAAGTTTGGACTTCATATATCAAAGCCGTGCTGAGATAAGAGCTCGCTTCCTGTTTGGCGGCTTCATCGCCGTATTTGATTCGCTGTCACGGGCAAATAAACTTGAAATTTAAAAATCTGACAAGAATCGTATGTGCGGCTTGATCTGAAGATCATCTCCGCCAAGTTCCGTGAAAATCAGATGAAATTTGTAACCGCTTTTGTAGAGTTTGGACTAAATCCAATATGGCGGAGGTCCAATATGGTGGAAAGTGACGGAATAGGGGTCGATGAACTCGGGATGGTCCAAGGATTCAGACGCTACCTCAATTGTGAAAATCAGACAAAAGAGTCAAGGATCATGCGCATGAACGCATGTCTAGCGTTGAACTGGTGGTGGTGCTAGAGTGTTCAATGTTTATTCATAAAAATTGCTCTGAGTAAGCGCTTTCAGATAAAGAAGAGAAATCTATTGTGCATAGGCTAATACTTGAAGTAGGCTAGTCACGTAAGTGCGCACTTGAAATTGACCTAGCCTACAGTATTTGTATGTGTGCTTCAAATAAACACATTTATCTGTTTTCAACGTTATGTACCAGAATTAGCTATAGAACCCCAAATCTGGTTTGCGTTGGAGAGAGAGAGCATGCACAAACTTTATGGTAGGCTACCAGCCAATTCAGTAGGCTAACTCAAGACTTCAAGATCATACAACGTTTTTAAGCAACAAACAAAATACTAACATTAATAACAGTGAAGTTGTTCGTTTTTTCATGGTTTATTGTTTCCAAAAGCATCCTCTCCCCATGTGTCGCATTTACGTAAGGAGCTTGGAACAAAGTTGGGTTTTCTTCGTTTTCGTTTTCTCTAGGCATATATGCTCAGCAAATATCAGGGAGCTCAGCAGGTCATGAAGGCTATCAATGAACAGAAAACCGTGTTGGCTAACAATTTATTAAATACTCCTGTTATTGTCGTCAACGACGTCGCTGTAGGCTACTGCCTTTTCAGCGCCTTCTGCTTATGATGATCCAGTCTTCTGAATTCGTTTGTCCTTGCCATGCAGTTGGAGGCTAACGTGTCTCTAACGTTCCCTTCAGATGTTCTATCAAAATGTTGTATGCCCTCATGGACAGTAGCTCCGTGATGTCTGCATCTTTCCAGGTCGGAGATTTTCTGGACAACACTATGCCACTCCATCATAACACTGGCATTTAAGTCAGATCTAACCACATGGACGCACGAAAGAAACGTCACCAACACGCCCTCTAACTACAGTAGGTGTGAATTTTAACCGCATGTTCTACTCCTCGTTCAGACACAGCACATTTACATAATGTCCGGAGGAAATACTAGGGGGGGAGTAGTATAAACACCGGGTGAATTCGGACTTCCATATGACCGGTTATGTCGTTCAGATATACGGCCCCACCGTTTAACATCGGCAGAACCTCCGGTCTTACACGTATGTCTGAAAGCACTTAGTGATTGGGACAGTGTCCTGACTAATGGTATCGAGTTTTGTTATGTTAACTCAAAGCGTCACGGAGATGTTAGTCCGCTTCCTGTTTGGCGGCTTAATCGCCACATTTGATTGGCTGTCACAGGAAAACAAAAATTAAATTGAAAAATTTGACCAGTATCTTTTGTGCGGCTCGGGCAGAAGATCATCTCTGCCAAGTTCCGTGAAAATCGGATGAAATTTGTGACCGCTGAAACTTTTCATGAAACTTTTCATGACGTGACAACTGGTTATCAAATGCTGCAGCTGCTTGATAATAAGCTGATTATTTGTATCAGGTGTGTTGGCGCAGGGGGGAATCTGGAACATACAGGATAGGGGGTCCAGGAGAACTACGCTTTTGAATAATGCCTTAGCAAAAGTGGTTTAACTGCATAATGTTGCCCTGAGGGAATGGACAAAAAAGTAAATAAATGAAAATTAAATATGCATTTGAACAACTAAATACACGTCTTTACATATATTAATGCACATACTATTTTTGTTTATACATTTATTTCAGTTTAAACACATACATGATGAGGGTTAAGGATCTACAGTGTGAGACCAAGCATGCTTTTTTAGCCTCATCACCTAACTTTTCCAGCTACACTCAGGCCCAGTGCTGTTTTTCAGCGGGGTAATACAAATTCAAACTGTTGCCATTTTGGGTTTTCTCTGTAGACCCATATGGTCTTACCCATGCGAATCCCACACAGGCCCACTGTGGGGTAGAACTTGATGGGCCGTCTGGTACATTTGTCAGTGTTTCAGGCCTATCCACAGTACCAACGATAACTATAAAGACAAATGTAAACATAACTGCAAGCAGCAATGAGGGGACCAAGGAGCTCAACAGGACAGAGTTACTGTGGAAACTTTATCTAAACATGTCAAACACATCGCTGTAAACACTGACAGCAACTTTCATGTTAAAAACAACAGCCTAATAAATTCATCCAATGTGTTATTACTAGCATTTAAAAAGTAATTTTCTTCTATTTTTTTGTTATTTACAAAATTAGTCCTGAAAAGGGTGGTCGTCTTATATTCAGGGTTGTTTTTCGCGGGCCAATATGGTATCTGTATGAGATAACCGTGTTGGCCCACTCAAGTACACTTGTTCTCTTAGTTCCATAAAGAAACTGATGATTTCTAAAAAGATTCTTAAAGGATATGCTGTATTATTTATTGGTGTTTGTATAATTGTTCTTATTTTTAATTGTTTTTTTACTATGATTACTGTGGGGTATATCTTACAACTGATAGCATATTTTTACTACCATATTTCTCTTAAGACTCAGTCAGGACGATGGAATATCAGGATCCAGGCTTTTATTCTTTTCAATGAGGGGCCAGTGCCCCTCAAGGGAGAGATGCATGTTTGTGTCACCCCATCATGGGTTTCACCAGTATTCTCTGACTATACAAAATATTGCCCCGACAGATGATGAGGCTGGTAGAGGTAGTTCCAAACACTTGCCCAGTTTTGTCAATAGCCATGCCAGGACCACATGCCAGCTACCAAGCCAAACATCCTTAAGCACTCTGCATAACATGTTGTCTTAGTCCAGTTGTTGAATTTGTGGGAGCAGTGGTGGTGTCCTCCCATAAGAGCTTCCATTAGACACCTGACCCTGACAGCAGGCTTAAATCCCCCTGCAGACACACCTGTGGAGGGCTGTATAAAAGCTCAGGTGAGATGGGTCTCAAACACTGAGCTCCAGTGAAGTAGCCGTCCACAGCATCTCCACACACTGAAGCAACATGGACCTCAGAGCCTCCATCTCCCTTCTGGTGCTGCTGCTTGGCCTGTCCAAGGCTCTGCCTCTTATGGTAAGAATACCTGTGATATTCAAAACTCCACTTCTAAAGGCTATCTGTGGGATTCTCCTGTTTCATTTAAACCATTTTTTGTCTGTAGGCTGATGGTGATGAGAATCACATTTTCCTAGAGGAGCGTGACAGTGTGGATTTGACCACACAGATTTTAGCTACCAACAATGGTTTGTTTCTCATTGTTTAAACAAATGGACAGTTAAGTTGAGGGTATGCACAAACTCACAGAGTCTCTATGAATAACTTTCAAATGATATTTAATCTTTCAGCTTCCAGTGAATTTCTAATTGAGGGAGATCTTGTGGTGCCAAAAACCAGAAATGCTATGACTTGCTGGAACAATAACTGCCTATGGAAGAAGTCTGCTAATGGAAAAGTTGAGGTGCCTTACATAGTGAGCCCTGATTTCAGTAAGTGAACTTATTTGTAGTATTCTGTAATATGCTGTACATATATTTTAAAGCACATCCATTATGCATTTATAACCATTATTTGTGTTTTCAGCTTCCTATGATGTGATGACAATTCAAAATGCCTTGGCTACCTTCAGCAGTAAAACCTGTGTGCAGTTTGTTCCTCGCTCAACCCAGGGTGACTACCTCAGCATTGAGAATAGGGATGGGTGAGTTCATTTAGCACTGTGCTGAAAATGCTTTTCCTTCTATGGTCGATTCTATGGCCACACCTACCTGCCTGGAAAAGGTCCCTTTGTCTTTTATACTACAACCCCATACTATCACACTGGTATCACTTTTTAACTTTTATCACCTTTTTGTTGTTAAACAATATCAACAAAGACAAGAAATGCTGATTATTGTGTGAAAAGTCATCTAAAATACATGTACATAATGTTAGCTAAAACATTCTGATTGCAAAGAATAGTTTTGTGTACACAAACAAAATCAAACTTAGCTTATGCAATCAATTGTGATGTGATGAGGACCATGGTCTTTTTTTTATCATAATTAATTCATATAATAATAATGAATGGAGCCATATTGTAAATGTTTCTATCATTCTTCCTCCCATCTTTCTCAGGTGCTACTCTGACCTTGGCAAGACAGGAGGCAAACAGGTGGTCTCTCTCTACAGGTCCGGTTGTGTTTACAGCGGCATCATTCAGCATGAATTTCTTCACGCTCTGGGCTTCCAACATGAGCAGAACAGGAGTGACAGAGACCAGTATGTGATAATCAACTGGGAAAATATCGACTCACGTAAGCTGCATTTCCTTCTTCATATGAATGTACTGCAGTCTTGAATTCATTTTATGTTTGGACATGTTGACAAGAACATGTTGACAAAACTGATTGAAAAATGATGAATAGCTTTAAAAACCAGCACGATATCTTGGCAGAAATGGTTTACAACTTTCAGAAACAATCCACCAACAACCTGAACACTCCATATGACTACTCTTCTGTGATGCATTATGGGAGGTAAGAAAATGGCACCCAGTTAAAAAGAATTATTTGTCAAGAGCTGTGTTATCTTATGTGTTACTAAATAAAAAAAAATATTGAAAAATATTGCTCCTCAAATGTTTAAAATCACTGACCGTCATGTTCTTCTATAGCACTGCTTTCTCAACCAATGGAAGGGAGACAATCACACCAATTCCAAACCCAAATGTGCAAATTGGACAGAGACAGGGAATGTCCACCACTGACATCCTGAGGATCAAGAAACTGTATGGATGCTGTGAGTATGACCTCCTGTATAATATGGAGTGTTAGTAACTTTGGGATTGCTAAAATGATGGGTTGCTTGCTGCAATAGAATTCAATTCTGACCATTCCTTCTTCTTTCTAACAGAAAAAGCTCAAACTGATGCTGTCCCAGTCTGGAACCACCACATGATGTAACAGCTGAGATTGGAGAGCACAAGTTCTTACATGATGGTTGTTAATTGTGAACATTATTCCTCTCATGTTGATATCACTGGAAAATAAAATGACTGAAAAGAACTTAAAAGAACTCATTCTGCTGTTGTCCTGCTGCTTTCTTGTATCATGGCAAAAGAACTGAAGTTTAGCATCACAATCACAAAAAAAGTTTTAATCACAAAACATATATTGTTAGATGATGACGGATATGTTTTGTTGGTATTATTCCTCTCATATTAATATTCAATTAGTAAAATAACAGGAAAAACTCTGCTTTTGTTCTGCTACTTTCATGCACCATACAATTATATTATCTATAACATAACATAACATAACATAACATAACATAACATAAAACAAACACACAACAATTCTATTTCCATAATTATTCCCAGTATCTTATCAGAATCCTTTTAGAAATCATCAGCTATACAACAGTTTACATAGAAAACTATAATTTAAAATGCTTATCCCTCTATGGAATGATTTTTATTTTTTTGCAGAAAAAATATTTTGCCCGACATTTAGAGAGCTTGGGGGTCAATATTGACATACGTACGGCCACAGCAATGAAGAGGAGTAATCAATGAATTTGTCGATATTTGTTGGTAGAGAACACATCATGAGTGTGGAGGGGGCTGGGTCTGAGATGCCAGGTATCACTGTTGAACCTTTTCTTGAGGTGTTGTGGGCCTACAGTAATTCAATGAAACACCCATAAAGGAAAGTGCCTGCTTGATAACCCCACTGAAATGTTCTTGAAGGCTGTTGGTGATGTTTTTATGTTTTTTGCCCACAAGGTTAATTTGTTTGAATTTAACATCTCTTATGTATATTTGACCAAACAACAGTGTGGAACATCCTCCTCATCTATGTTATCAGCCTCTTCATAACCACAGACACAAGCTCAGTGTCAGGGCAATCCTATAAATGACAATAAAATATTTAAATATAGCTGCAAGCAGCAATGCAGGGGCTTAGCAGCAAGCACTCACAGCAAGTTTGATTGCAATTAGATAAAGAATGGCTGAGAAATAAGCTCATTTACTTTGTTACACTGCCCCTAGAGGCCAAATTACACCAATGTCCTTGTGCGTCCTCACAATCAGCTACCATGTCCCTGGACTTCATAAACCAACGAGTTGCTAAGACGGGAGCTCACTTTCTTTATTACAGCACCCCTAGAGGCCAAATGAGACCACTTTCCTTGCATGTCCTCACAATCAGCTACTTTGTCCCTGTCCCAAGTTTGGACTTCATACATCAAAGCGCTGCTGAGATACAAGCTCACTTCCTGTATTGCAGTGCCCCCTATAGAGGCCAAATGATGCCAATTTCCTAGTGTGTCATCACAATCAGTTAACAAGTCCCCTTGCCAAGTTTGGACTTCATATATCAAAGCCGTGCTGAGATAAGAGCTCACTTCCTGTTTGGCGGCTTCATCGCCGTATTTGATTCGCTGTCACGGGCAAATAAACTTGAAATTTAAAAATCTGACAAGAATCGTATGTGCGGCTTGATCTGAAGATCATCTCCGCCAAGTTCCGTGAAAATCAGATGAAATTTGTAACCGCTTTTGTAGAGTTTGGACTAAATCCAATATGGCGGAGGTCCAATATGGTGGAAAGTGACAGAATAGGGGTCGATGAACTCGGGATGGTCCAAGGATTCAGACGCTACCTCAATTGTGAAAATCAGACAAAAGAGTCAAGGATCATGCGCATGAACGCATGTCTAGCGTTGAACTGGTGGTGGTGCTAGAGTGTTCAATGTATATGCATAAAAATTGCTGTGAGTGATTGGGACAGTGTCCTGACTAATGGTATCAAGTTTTGTTATGTTAACTCAAAGCGTCACGGAGATGTTAGTCCACTTCCTGTTTGGCGGCTTAATCGCCACATTTGATTGGCTGTCAAGGGCAAACAAAAATGAAATTGAAAAATGTGACCAGTATCTTTTGTGCGGCTCGCGCAGAAGATCATCTCTGCCAAGTTCCGTGAAAATCGGATGAAATTTGTGACCGCTGAAACTTTTCATGAAACTTTTCATGACGTGACAACTGGTTATCAAATGCTGCAGCTGCTTGATAATAAGCTGATTATTTGTATCAGGTGTGTCGGCGCAGGGGGGAATCTGGAACTTACAGGATAGGGGGTCCAGGAGAACTACGCTTTTGAATAATGCCTTAGCAAAAGTGGTTTAACTGAATAATGTTGCCCTGAGGGAACGGACAAAAAAGTAAATAAATGAAAACTAAATATGCATTTGAACAACTAAATACACGTCTTTACATATATTAATGCACATACTATTTTTGTTTATACATTTATTTCAGTTTAAACACATACATGATGAGGGTTAAGGATCTACAGTGTGAGACCAAGCATGCTTTTGTAGCGTCATCACCTAACTTTTCCAGCTACACTCAGGCCCAGTGCTGTTTTTCAGCGGGGTAATACAAATTCAAACTGTAGCCATTTTGGGTTTTCTCTGTAGACCCATAAGGTCTTACCCTTGCGAATCCCACACAGGCCCACTGTGGGGTAGAACATGATGGGCCGTCTGGTACATTTGTCAGTGTTTCAGGCCTATCCACAGTACCAACGATAACTATAAAGACAAATGTAAACATAACTGCAAGCAGCAATGAGGGGGCCAAGGAGCTCAACAGGACAGAGTTACTGTGGAAACTTTATCTAAACATGTCAAACACATCGCTGTAAACACTGACAACAACTTTCATGTTAAAAACAACAGCCTAATAAATTCATCCAATGTGTTATTACTAGCATTTAAAAAGTAATTTTCTTCTATTTTTTTGTTATTTACAAAATTAGTCCTGAAAAGGGTGGTCGTCTTATATTCAGGGTTGTTTTTCGCGGGCCAATATGGTATCTGTATGAGATAACCGTGTTGGCCCACTCAAGTACACTTGTTCCCTTAGTTCCATAAAGAAACTGATGATTTCTAAAAAGATTCTTAAAGGATATGCTGTATTATTTATTGGTGTTTGTATAATTGTTCTTATTTTTAATTGTTTTTTTACTATGATTACTGTGGGGTATATCTTACAACTGATAGCATATTTTTACTACCATATTTCTCTTAAGACTCCGTCAGGACGATGGAATATCAGGATCCAGGCTTTTATTCTTTTCAATGAGGGGCCAGTGCCCCTCAAGGGAGAGATGCATGTTTGTGTCACCCCATCATGGGTTTCACCAGTATTCTCTGACTATACAAAATATTGCCCCGACAGATGATAAGGCTGGTAGAGGTAGTTCCAAACACTTGCCCAGTTTTGTCAATAGCCATGCCAGGACCACATGCCAGCTACCAAGCCAAACATCCTTAAGCACTCTGCATAACATGTTGTCTTAGTCCAGTTGTTGAATTTGTGGGAGCAGTGGTGGTGTCCTCCCATAAGAGCTTCCATTAGACACCTGACCCTGACAGCAGGCTTAAATCCCCCTGCAGACACACCTGTGGAGGGCTGTATAAAAGCTCAGGTGAGATGGGTCTCAAACACTGAGCTCCAGTGAAGTAGCCGTACACAGCATCTCCACACACTGAAGCAACATGGACCTCAGAGCCTCCATCTCCCTTCTGGTGCTGCTGCTTGGCCTGTCCAAGGCTCTGCCTCTCATGGTAAGAATACCTGTGATATTCAAAACTCCACTTCTAAAGGCTATCTGTGGGATTCTCCTGTTTCATTTAAACCATTTTTTGTCTGTAGGCTGATGGTGATGAGAATCACATTTTCCTAGAGGAGCGTGACAGTGTGGATTTGACCACACAGATTTTAGCTACCAACAATGGTTTGTTTCTCATTGTTTAAACAAATGGACAGTTAAGTTGAGGGTATGCACAAACTCACAGAGTCTCTATGAATAACTTTCAAATGATATTTAATCTTTCAGCTTCCAGTGAATTTCTAATTGAGGGAGATCTTGTGGTGCCAAAAACCAGAAATGCTATGACTTGCTGGAACAATAACTGCCTATGGAAGAAGTCTGCTAATGGAAAAGTTGAGGTGCCTTACATAGTGAGCCCTGATTTCAGTAAGTGAACTTATTTGTAGTATTCTGTAATATGCTGTACATATATTTTAAAGCACATCCATTATGCATTTATAACCATTATTTGTGTTTTCAGCTTCCTATGATGTGATGACAATTCAAAATGCCTTGGCTACCTTCAGCAGTAAAACCTGTGTGCAGTTTGTTCCTCGCTCAACCCAGGGTGACTACCTCAGCATTGAGAATAGGGATGGGTGAGTTCATTTAGCACTGTGCTGAAAATGCTTTTCCTTCTATGGTCGATTCTATGGTCACACCTACCTGCCTGGAAAAGGTCCTTTGGTCTTTTATACTACAACCCCATACTATCACACTGGTATCACTTTTTAACTTTTATCACCTTTTTGTTGTTAAACAATATCAACAAAGACAAGAAATGCTGATTATTGTGTGAAAAGTCATCTAAAATACATGTACATAATGTTAGCTAAAACATTCTGATTGCAAAGAATATTTTTTTGTACACAAACAAAATCAAACTTAGCTTATGCAATCAATTGTGATGTGATGAGGACCATGGTCTTTTTTATCATAATTAATTCATATAATAATAATGAATGGAGCCATATTGTAAATGTTTCTATCATTCTTCCTCCCATCTTTCTCAGGTGCTTCTCTGACCTTGGCAGGACAGGAGGCAAACAGGTGGTCTCTCTCTACAGGTCCGGTTGTGTTTACAGCGGCATCATTCAGCATGAATTTCTTCACGCTCTGGGCTTCCAACATGAGCAGAACAGGAGTGACAGAGACCAGTATGTGATAATCAACTGGGAAAATATCGACTCACGTAAGCTGCATTTCCTTCTTCACATGAATGTACTGCAGTCTTGAGTTCATTTTATGTTTGGACATGTTGACAAGAACATGTTGACAAAACTGATTGAAAAATGATGAATAGCTTTAAAAACCAGCACGATATTTTGGCAGAAATGGTTTACAACTTTCAGAAACAATCCACCAACAACCTGAACACTCCATATGACTACTCTTCTGTGATGCATTATGGGAGGTAAGAAAATGGCACCCAGTTAAAAAGAATTATTTGTCAAGAGCTGTGTTATCTTATGTGTTACTAAATTTAAAGAAAAATTGAAAAATATTGCTCCTCAAATGTTTAAAATCACTGACCGTCATGTTCTTTTATAGCACTGCTTTCTCAACCAATGGAAGGGCGACAATCACACCAATTCCAAACCCAAATGTGCAAATTGGACAGAGACAGGGAATGTCCACCACTGACATCCTGAGGATCAATAAACTGTATGGATGCTGTGAGTATGACCTCCTGTATAATATGGAGTGTTAGTAACTTTGGGATTGCTGAAATGATGGGTTGCTTGCTGCAGTAGAATTCAATTCTGACCATTCCTTCTTCTTTCTAACAGAAAAAGCTCAAACTGATGCTGTCCCAGTCTGGAACCACCACATGATGTAACAGCTGAGATTGGAGAGCACAAGTTCTTACATGATGGTTGTTAATTGTGAACATTATTCCTCTCATGTTGATATCACTGGAAAATAAAATGACTGAAAAGAACTTAAAAGAACTCATTCTGCTGTTGTCCTGCTGCTTTCTTGTATCATGGCAAAAGAACTGAAGTTTAGCATCACAATCACAAAAAAAGTTTTAATCACAAAACATATATTGTTAGATGATGACGGATATGTTTTGTTGGTATTATTCCTCTCATATTAATATTCAATTAGTAAAATAACAGGAAAAACTCTGCTTTTGTTCTGCTACTTTCATGCACCATACAATTATATTATCTATAACATAACATAACATAACATAACATAACATAACATAAAACAAACACACAACAATTCTATTTCCATAATTATTCCCAGTATCTTATCAGAATCCTTTTAGAAATCATCAGCTATACAACAGTTTACATAGAAAACTATAATTTAAAATGTTTATCCCTCTATGGAATGATTTTTATTTTTTTGCAGAAAAAATATTTTGCCCGACATTTAGAGAGCTTGGGGGTCAATATTGACATACGTACGGCCACAGCAATGAAGAGGAGTAATCAATGAATTTGTCGATATTTGTTGGTAGAGAACACATCATGAGTGTGGAGGGGGCTGGGTCTGAGATGCCAGGTATCACTGTTGAACCTTTTCTTGAGGTGTTGTGGGCCTACAGTAATTCAATGAAACACCCATAAAGGAAAGTGCCTGCTTGATAACCCCACTGAAATGTTCTTGAAGGCTGTTGGTGATGTTTTTATGTTTTTTGCCCACAAGGTTAATTTGTTTGAATTTAACATCTCTTATGTATATTTGACCAAACAACAGGGCAAGTGTGGAACATCCTCCTCATCTATGTTATCAGCCTCTTCATAACCACAGACACAAGCTCAGTGTCAGGGCAATCCTTTAAATGACAATAAAATATTTAAATATAGCTGCAAGCAGCAATGCAGGGGCTTAGCAGTGCGCTATAGCAGGAACGGCTATGGCAGCCCATGGCATGAGCAAGCACTTACAGCAAGTTTGATTGCAATTAGATAAAGAATGGCTGAGAAATAAGCTCATTTACTTTGTTACACTGCCCCTAGAGGCAAAATTACAATGTCCTTGTGCGTCCTCACAATCAGCTACCATGTCCCTGGACTTCATAATCCAACGAGTTGCTAAGATGGGAGCTCACTTTCTTTATTACAGCACCCCTAGAGGCCAAATGAGACCACTTTCCTTGCATGTCCTCACAATCAGCTACTTTGTCCCTGTCCCAAGTTTGGACTTCATACATCAAAGCGCTGCTGAGATACAAGCTCACTTCCTGTATTGCAGTGCCCCCTATAGAGGCCAAATGATGCCAATTTCCTAGTGTGTCATCACAATCAGTTAACAAGTCCCCTTGCCAAGTTTGGACTTCATATATCAAAGCCGTGCTGAGATAAGAGCTCACTTCCTGTTTGGCGGCTTCATCGCCATATTTGATTCGCTGTCACGGGCAAATAAACTTGAAATTAAAAAATCTGACAAGAATCGTATGTGCGGCTTGATCTGAAGATCATCTCCGCCAAGTTCCGTGAGAATCGGATGAAATTTGTAACCGCTGAAACTTTTTGTAGAGTTTGGACTAAATCCAATATGGCGGAGGTCCAATATGGTGGAAAGTGACGGAATAGGGGTCGATGAACTCGGGATGGTCCAAGGATTCAGACGCTACCTCAATTGTGAAAATCAGACAAAAGAGTCAAGGATCACGCGCATGAACGCATGTCTAGCGTTGAACTGGTGGTGGTGCTAGAGTGTTCAATGTATATGCATAAAAATTGCTGTGAGTGATTGAGACAGTGTCCTGACTAATGGTATCGAGTTTTGTTATGTTAACTCAAAGCGTCACGGATATGTTAGTCCACTTCCTGTTTGGCGGCTTAATCGCCATATTTGATTGGCTGTCACGGGCAAACAAAAATTAAATTGAAAAATGTGACCAGTATCTTTTGTGCAGCTCGGGCAGAAGATCATCTCTGCCAAGTTCCGTGAAAATCGGATGAAATTTGTGACTGCTGAAACTTTTCATGAAACATTTCATGACGTGACAACTGGTTATCAAATGCTGCAGCTGCTTGATAATAAGCTGATTATTTGTATCAGGTGTGTTGGCGCAGGGGGGAATCTGGAACATACAGGATAGGGGGTCCAGGAGAACTACGCTTTTGAATAATGCCTTAGCAAAAGTGGTTTAACTGCATAATGTTGCCCTGAGGGAACGGACAAAAAAGTAAATAAATGAAAACTAAATATGCATTTGAACAACTAAATACACGTCTTTACATATATTAATGCACATACTATTTTTGTTTATACATTTATTTCAGTTTAAACACATACATGATGAGGGTTAAGGATCTACAGTGTGAGACCAAGCATGCTTTTGCAGCCTCATCACCTAACTTTTCCAGCTACACTCAGGCCCAGTGCTGTTTTTCAGCGGGGTAATACAAATTCAAACTGTAGCCATTTTGGGTTTTCTCTGTAGACCCATAAGGTCTTACCCATGCGAATCCCACACAGGCCCACTGTGGGGTAGAACATGATGGGCCGTCTGGTACATTTGTCAGTGTTTCAGGCAGGGCTTTGAACCGATTTTTTTTTCCAATCGGTTCGTTCCGAACAGAAACGGAATTATAACGTTTCCGGTTATGAGTTCCACCAATAAACTGACGTTCCCGAACCGGTTAGAACAAAAAAATACTGTTCCCGGAACGGTTAATTTCGTTCCTGTCAGCTGTTTAATGCTATAGAATTATGTCACATCTTTCTCATCCAGCTTAAACCAAATGTAATAATATTACAACCATTATTAAATAATAATAATTACATTATTATTAATAATAATAATTAAATAGGCCTACAATTATTTCAAATGTGTAGTTTATTGTTAAAAGAGAAAATTTCCACACAAACGTAACCACATTATTAAGACACGTGGTTATGCCACTCGGGCAACAACAAATTCCAACTGTCGGGGGGAAAGGCCATCCAGTAGGCCTACTCATACCGTAAAAAGTCTTTTGTTTTGTCTTGCTTAGGCCTACTTGCAGTTAGGCCTGTTTCATCAGGTAGGGCCTATTGTTTATCAACAAACATAGCCTACTAATTATAGCCTGTAATAACAGTGGCTCACATTTAACAGTTCGCAAAAACTAAAAAAAATGGCTATACCAACCTGGCATTTTTAAACAAACAACAAAAAAACAAAGATTTGTGACTGACATTAGGCCTAACGAGAGTAAATTGCCTTGCACAATGCAAAAAATATAACAAAATAAAACAGCCAAACAGAGGTGTTGGCACCATTTAGCCAAATGTTCGCTAGTCCATCATTAACGTGGAGTCGACAAATATAGCTATTGATATTGTGTTTGGAATGAGCGTTTTAATTAACGATGGATCGTAATTTACCTCTTATTTAAGATGTGGAGTGGAGACTTTGTAATCCACCGCTCTCTCTCCATTCAGTCAGCGAATGTCTGATGTGATGTCACATAGTGAACCTCAGCCGTCATGGTAACGTGCGCAGGAAAATAATAACTTTTTTTTTTTTTAGTTAATTAGGCAACGAAAACTTTGAGGAACGCAATAAAACCGGTATTAACCGGTTACCATTATTTTTAAATAAGTGTTCCTGTTCCAGAACATAAAAAATAATAACGTTTCCGGTTTCGTTTTTGTTCCCTGTAAAATACAAAAAGTTCCTGGTTTTCGTTTTCATTCCTTGAACCGGTTCAAAGCCCTGGTTTCAGGCCTATCCACAGTACCAACGATAACTATAAAGACAAATGTAAACATAACTGCAAGCAGCAATGAGGGGGCCAAGGAGCTCAACAGGACAGAGTTACTGTGGAAACTTTATCTAAACATGTCAAACACATCGCTGTAAACACTCACAGCAACTTTCATGTTAAAAACAACAACCTAATACATTCATCCAATGTGTTATTACTAGCATTTAAAAAGTAATTTTCTTCTATTTTTTTGGTATTTCCAAAATTAGTCCTGAAAAGGGTGGTCGTCTTATATTCAGGGTTGTTTTTCGCGGGCCAATATGGTATCTGTATGAGATAACCGTGTTGGCCCACTCAAGTACACTTGTTCTCTTAGTTCCATAAAGAAACTGATGATTTCTAAAAAGATTCTTAAAGGATATGCTGTATTATTTATTGGTGTTTGTATAATTGTTCTTATTTTTAATTGTTTTTTTACTATGATTACTGTGGGGTATATCTTACAACTGATAGCATATTTTTACTACCATATTTCTCTTAAGACTCAGTCAGGACGATGGAATATCAGGATCCAGGCTTTTATTCTTTTCAATGAGGGGCCAGTGCCCCTCAAGGGAGAGATGCATGTTTGTGTCACCCCATCATGGGTTTCACCAGTATTCTCTGACTATACAAAATATTGCCCCGACAGATGATAAGGCTGGTAGAGGTAGTTCCAAACACTTGCCCAGTTTTGTCAATAGCCATGCCAGGACCACATGCCAGCTACCAAGCCAAACATCCTTAAGCACTCTGCATAACATGTTGTCTTAGTCCAGTTGTTGAATTTGTGGGAGCAGTGGTGGTGTCCTCCCATAAGAGCTTCCATTAGACACCTGACCCTGACAGCAGGCTTAAATCCCCCTGCAGACACACCTGTGGAGGGCTGTATAAAAGCTCAGGTGAGATGGGTCTCAAACACTGAGCTCCAGTGAAGTAGCCGTCCACAGCATCTCCACACACTGAAGCAACATGGACCTCAGAGCCTCCATCTCCCTTCTGGTGCTGCTGCTTGGCCTGTCCAAGGCTCTGCCTCTCATGGTAAGAATACCTGTGATATTCAAAACTCCACTTCTAAAGGCTATCTGTGGGATTCTCCTGTTTCATTTAAACCATTTTTTGTCTGTAGGCTGATGGTGATGAGAATCACATTTTCCTAGAGGAGCGTGACAGTGTGGATTTGACCACACAGATTTTAGCTACCAACAATGGTTTGTTTCTCATTGTTTAAACAAATTGACAGTTAAGTTGAAGGTATGCACAAACTCACAGAGTCTCTATGAATAACTTTCAAATGATATTTAATCTTTCAGCTTCCAGTGAATTTCTAATTGAGGGAGATCTTGTGGTGCCAAAAACCAGAAATGCTATGACTTGCTGGAACAATAACTGCCTATGGAAGAAGTCTGCTAATGGAAAAGTTGAGGTGCCTTACATAGTGAGCCCTGATTTCTGTAAGTGAACTTATTTGTAGTATTCTGTAATATGCTGTACATATATTTTAAAGCACATCCATTATGCATTTATAACCATTATTTGTATTTTCAGCTTCCTATGATGTGATGACAATTCAAAATGCCTTGGCTACCTTCAGCAGTAAAACCTGTGTGCAGTTTGTTCCTCGCTCAACCCAGGGTGACTACCTCAGCATTGAGAATAGGGATGGGTGAGTTCATTTAGCACTGTGCTGAAAATGCTTTTCCTTCTATGGTCGATTCTATGGCCACACCTACCTGCCTGGAAAAGGTCCCTTTGTCTTTTATACTACAACCCCATACTATCACACTGGTATCACTTTTTAACTTTTATCACCTTTTTGTTGTTAAACAATATCAACAAAGACAAGAAATGCTGATTATTGTGTGAAAAGTCATCTAAAATACATGTACATAATGTTAGCTAAAACATTCTGATTGCAAAGAATATTTTTGTGTACACAAACAAAATCAAACTTAGCTTATGCAATCAATTGTGATGTGATGAGGACCATGGTCTTTTTTATCATAATTAATTCATATAATAATAATGAATGGAGCCATATTGTAAATGTTTCTATCATTCTTCCTCCCATCTTTCTCAGGTGCTTCTCTGACCTTGGCAGGACAGGAGGCAAACAGGTGGTCTCTCTCTACAGGTCCGGTTGTGTTTACAGCGGCATCATTCAGCATGAATTTCTTCACGCTCTGGGCTTCCAACATGAGCAGAACAGGAGTGACAGAGACCAGTATGTGATAATCAACTGGGAAAATATCGACTCACGTAAGCTGCATTTCCTTCTTCACATGAATGTACTGCAGTCTTGAGTTCATTTTATGTTTGGACATGTTGACAAGAACATGTTGACAAAACTGATTGAAAAATGATGAATAGCTTTAAAAACCAGCACGATATTTTGGCAGAAATGGTTTACAACTTTCAGAAACAATCCACCAACAACCTGAACACTCCATATGACTACTCTTCTGTGATGCATTATGGGAGGTAAGAAAATGGCACCCAGTTAAAAAGAATTATTTGTCAAGAGCTGTGTTATCTTATGTGTTACTAAATTTAAAGAAAAATTGAAAAATATTGCTCCTCAAATGTTTAAAATCACTGACCGTCATGTTCTTTTATAGCACTGCTTTCTCAACCAATGGAAGGGCGACAATCACACCAATTCCAAACCCAAATGTGCAAATTGGACAGAGACAGGGAATGTCCACCACTGACATCCTGAGGATCAATAAACTGTATGGATGCTGTGAGTATGACCTCCTGTATAATATGGAGTGTTAGTAACTTTGGGATTGCTAAAATGATGGGTTGCTTGCTGCAATAGAATTCAATTCTGACAATTCCTTCTTCTTTCTAACAGAAAAAGCTCAAACTGATGCTGTCCCAGTCTGGAACCACCACATGATGTAACAGCTGAGATTGGAGAGCACAAGTTCTTACATGATGGTTGTTAATTGTGAACATTATTCCTCTCATGTTGATATCACTGGAAAATAAAATGACTGAAAAGAACTTAAAAGAACTCATTCTGCTGTTGTCCTGCTGCTTTCTTGTATCATGGCAAAAGAACTGAAGTTTAGCATCACAATCACAAAAAAAGTTTTAATCACAAAACATATATTGTTAGATGATGACGGATATGTTTTGTTGGTATTATTCCTCTCATATTAATATTCAATTAGTAAAATAACAGGAAAAACTCTGCTTTTGTTCTGCTACTTTCATGCACCATACAATTATATTATCTATAACATAACATAACATAACATAACATAACATAACATAAAACAAACACACAACAATTCTATTTCCATAATTATTCCCAGTATCTTATCAGAATCCTTTTAGAAATCATCAGCTATACAACAGTTTACATAGAAAACTATAATTTAAAATGTTTATCCCTCTATGGAATGATTTTTATTTTTTTGCAGAAAAAATATTTTGCCCGACATTTAGAGAGCTTGGGGGTCAATATTGACATACGTACGGCCACAGCAATGAAAAGGAGTAATCAATGAATTTGTCGATATTTGTTGGTAGAGAACACATCATGAGTGTGGAGGGGGCTGGGTCTGAGATGCCAGGTATCACTGTTGAACCTTTTCTTGAGGTGTTGTGGGCCTACAGTAATTCAATGAAACACCCATAAAGGAAAGTGCCTGCTTGATAACCCCACTGAAATGTTCTTGAAGGCTGTTGGTGATGTTTTTATGTTTTTTGCCCACAAGGTTAATTTGTTTGAATTTAACATCTCTTATGTATATTTGACCAAACAACAGGGCAAGTGTGGAACATCCTCCTCATCTATGTTATCAGCCTCTTCATAACCACAGACACAAGCTCAGTGTCAGGGCAATCCTTTAAATGACAATAAAATATTTAAATATAGCTGCAAGCAGCAATGCAGGGGCTTAGCAGTGCGCTATAGCAGGAACGGCTATGGCAGCCCATGGCATGAGCAAGCACTTACAGCAAGTTTGATTGCAATTAGATAAAGAATGGCTGAGAAATAAGCTCATTTACTTTGTTACACTGCCCCTAGAGGCAAAATTACAATGTCCTTGTGCGTCCTCACAATCAGCTACCATGTCCCTGGACTTCATAATCCAACGAGTTGCTAAGATGGGAGCTCACTTTCTTTATTACAGCACCCCTAGAGGCCAAATGAGACCACTTTCCATGCATGTCCTCACAATCAGCTACTTTGTCCCTGTCCCAAGTTTGGACTTCATACATCAAAGCGCTGCTGAGATACAAGCTCACTTCCTGTATTGCAGTGCCCCCTATAGAGGCCAAATGATGCCAATTTCCTAGTGTGTCATCACAATCAGTTAACAAGTCCCCTTGCCAAGTTTGGACTTCATATATCAAAGCCGTGCTGAGATAAGAGCTCACTTCCTGTTTGGCGGCTTCATCGCCATATTTGATTCGCTGTCACGGGCAAATAAACTTGAAATTAAAAAATCTGACAAGAATCGTATGTGCGGCTTGATCTGAAGATCATCTCCGCCAAGTTCCGTGAGAATCGGATGAAATTTGTAACCGCTGAAACTTTTTGTAGAGTTTGGACTAAATCCAATATGGCGGAGGTCCAATATGGTGGAAAGTGACGGAATAGGGGTCGATGAACTCGGGATGGTCCAAGGATTCAGACGCTACCTCAATTGTGAAAATCAGACAAAAGAGTCAAGGATCACGCGCATGAACGCATGTCTAGCGTTGAACTGGTGGTGGTGCTAGAGTGTTCAATGTATATGCATAAAAATTGCTGTGAGTGATTGAGACAGTGTCCTGACTAATGGTATCGAGTTTTGTTATGTTAACTCAAAGCGTCACGGATATGTTAGTCCACTTCCTGTTTGGCGGCTTAATCGCCATATTTGATTGGCTGTCACGGGCAAACAAAAATTAAATTGAAAAATGTGACCAGTATCTTTTGTGCAGCTCGGGAAGAAGATCATCTCTGCCAAGTTCCGTGAAAATCGGATGAAATTTGTGACTGCTGAAACTTTTCATGAAACATTTCATGACGTGACAACTGGTTATCAAATGCTGCAGCTGCTTGATAATAAGCTGATTATTTGTATCAGGTGTGTTGGCGCAGGGGGGAATCTGGAACATACAGGATAGGGGGTCCAGGAGAACTACGCTTTTGAATAATGCCTTAGCAAAAGTGGTTTAACTGCATAATGTTGCCCTGAGGGAACGGACAAAAAAGTAAATAAATGAAAACTAAATATGCATTTGAACAACTAAATACACGTCTTTACATATATTAATGCACATACTATTTTTGTTTATACATTTATTTCAGTTTAAACACATACATGATGAGGGTTAAGGATCTACAGTGTGAGACCAAGCATGCTTTTGCAGCCTCATCACCTAACTTTTCCAGCTACACTCAGGCCCAGTGCTGTTTTTCAGCGGGGTAATACAAATTCAAACTGTAGCCATTTTGGGTTTTCTCTGTAGACCCATAAGGTCTTACCCATGCGAATCCCACACAGGCCCACTGTGGGGTAGAACATGATGGGCCGTCTGGTACATTTGTCAGTGTTTCAGGCAGGGCTTTGAACCGATTTTTTTTTCCAATCGGTTCGTTCCGAACAGAAACGGAATTATAACGTTTCCGGTTATGAGTTCCACCAATAAACTGACGTTCCCGAACCGGTTAGAACAAAAAAATACTGTTCCCGGAACGGTTAATTTCGTTCCTGTCAGCTGTTTAATGCTATAGAATTATGTCACATCTTTCTCATCCAGCTTAAACCAAATGTAATAATATTACAACCATTATTAAATAATAATAATTACATTATTATTAATAATAATAATTAAATAGGCCTACAATTATTTCAAATGTGTAGTTTATTGTTAAAAGAGAAAATTTCCACACAAACGTAACCACATTATTAAGACACGTGGTTATGCCACTCGGGCAACAACAAATTCCAACTGTCGGGGGGAAAGGCCATCCAGTAGGCCTACTCATACCGTAAAAAGTCTTTTGTTTTGTCTTGCTTAGGCCTACTTGCAGTTAGGCCTGTTTCATCAGGTAGGGCCTATTGTTTATCAACAAACATAGCCTACTAATTATAGCCTGTAATAACAGTGGCTCACATTTAACAGTTCGCAAAAACTAAAAAAAATGGCTATACCAACCTGGCATTTTTAAACAAACAACAAAAAAACAAAGATTTGTGACTGACATTAGGCCTAACAAGAGTAAATTGCCTTGCACAATGCAAAAAATATAACAAAATAAAACAGCCAAACAGAGGTGTTGGCACCATTTAGCCAAATGTTCGCTAGTCCATCATTAACGTGGAGTCGACAAATATAGCTATTGATATTGTGTTTGGAATGAGCGTTTTAATTAACGATGGATCGTAATTTACCTCTTATTTAAGATGTGGAGTGGAGACTTTGTAATCCACCGCTCTCTCTCCATTCAGTCAGCGAATGTCTGATGTGATGTCACATAGTGAACCTCAGCCGTCATGGTAACGTGCGCAGGAAAATAATAACTTTTTTTTTTTTTAGTTAATTAGGCAACGAAAACTTTGAGGAACCTAATAAAACCGGTATTAACCGGTTACCATTATTTTTAAATAAGTGTTCCTGTTCCAGAACATAAAAAATAATAACGTTTCCGGTTTCGTTTCTGTTCCCTGTAAAATACAAAAAGTTCCTGGTTTTCGTTTTCATTCCTTGAACCGGTTCAAAGCCCTGGTTTCAGGCCTATCCACAGTACCAACGATAACTATAAAGACAAATGTAAACATAACTGCAAGCAGCAATGAGGGGGCCAAGGAGCTCAACAGGACAGAGTTACTGTGGAAACTTTATCTAAACATGTCAAACACATCGCTGTAAACACTCACAGCAACTTTCATGTTAAAAACAACAACCTAATACATTCATCCAATGTGTTATTACTAGCATTTAAAAAGTAATTTTCTTCTATTTTTTTGGTATTTCCAAAATTAGTCCTGAAAAGGGTGGTCGTCTTATATTCAGGGTTGTTTTTCGCGGGCCAATATGGTATCTGTATGAGATAACCGTGTTGGCCCACTCAAGTACACTTGTTCTCTTAGTTCCATAAAGAAACTGATGATTTCTAAAAAGATTCTTAAAGGATATGCTGTATTATTTATTGGTGTTTGTATAATTGTTCTTATTTTTAATTGTTTTTTTACTATGATTACTGTGGGGTATATCTTACAACTGATAGCATATTTTTACTACCATATTTCTCTTAAGACTCAGTCAGGACGATGGAATATCAGGATCCAGGCTTTTATTCTTTTCAATGAGGGGCCAGTGCCCCTCAAGGGAGAGATGCATGTTTGTGTCACCCCATCATGGGTTTCACCAGTATTCTCTGACTATACAAAATATTGCCCCGACAGATGATAAGGCTGGTAGAGGTAGTTCCAAACACTTGCCCAGTTTTGTCAATAGCCATGCCAGGACCACATGCCAGCTACCAAGCCAAACATCCTTAAGCACTCTGCATAACATGTTGTCTTAGTCCAGTTGTTGAATTTGTGGGAGCAGTGGTGGTGTCCTCCCATAAGAGCTTCCATTAGACACCTGACCCTGACAGCAGGCTTAAATCCCCCTGCAGACACACCTGTGGAGGGCTGTATAAAAGCTCAGGTGAGATGGGTCTCAAACACTGAGCTCCAGTGAAGTAGCCGTCCACAGCATCTCCACACACTGAAGCAACATGGACCTCAGAGCCTCCATCTCCCTTCTGGTGCTGCTGCTTGGCCTGTCCAAGGCTCTGCCTCTCATGGTAAGAATACCTGTGATATTCAAAACTCCACTTCTAAAGGCTATCTGTGGGATTCTCCTGTTTCATTTAAACCATTTTTTGTCTGTAGGCTGATGGTGATGAGAATCACATTTTCCTAGAGGAGCGTGACAGTGTGGATTTGACCACACAGATTTTAGCTACCAACAATGGTTTGTTTCTCATTGTTTAAACAAATTGACAGTTAAGTTGAAGGTATGCACAAACTCACAGAGTCTCTATGAATAACTTTCAAATGATATTTAATCTTTCAGCTTCCAGTGAATTTCTAATTGAGGGAGATCTTGTGGTGCCAAAAACCAGAAATGCTATGACTTGCTGGAACAATAACTGCCTATGGAAGAAGTCTGCTAATGGAAAAGTTGAGGTGCCTTACATAGTGAGCCCTGATTTCTGTAAGTGAACTTATTTGTAGTATTCTGTAATATGCTGTACATATATTTTAAAGCACATCCATTATGCATTTATAACCATTATTTGTATTTTCAGCTTCCTATGATGTGATGACAATTCAAAATGCCTTGGCTACCTTCAGCAGTAAAACCTGTGTGCAGTTTGTTCCTCGCTCAACCCAGGGTGACTACCTCAGCATTGAGAATAGGGATGGGTGAGTTCATTTAGCACTGTGCTGAAAATGCTTTTCCTTCTATGGTCGATTCTATGGCCACACCTACCTGCCTGGAAAAGGTCCCTTTGTCTTTTATACTACAACCCCATACTATCACACTGGTATCACTTTTTAACTTTTATCACCTTTTTGTTGTTAAACAATATCAACAAAGACAAGAAATGCTGATTATTGTGTGAAAAGTCATCTAAAATACATGTACATAATGTTAGCTAAAACATTCTGATTGCAAAGAATATTTTTGTGTACACAAACAAAATCAAACTTAGCTTATGCAATCAATTGTGATGTGATGAGGACCATGGTCTTTTTTATCATAATTAATTCATATAATAATAATGAATGGAGCCATATTGTAAATGTTTCTATCATTCTTCCTCCCATCTTTCTCAGGTGCTTCTCTGACCTTGGCAGGACAGGAGGCAAACAGGTGGTCTCTCTCTACAGGTCCGGTTGTGTTTACAGCGGCATCATTCAGCATGAATTTCTTCACGCTCTGGGCTTCCAACATGAGCAGAACAGGAGTGACAGAGACCAGTATGTGATAATCAACTGGGAAAATATTGACTCACGTAAGCTGCATTTCCTTCTTCACATGAATGTACTGCAGTCTTGAGTTCATTTTATGTTTGGACATGTTGACAAGAACATGTTGACAAAACTGATTGAAAAATGATGAATAGCTTTAAAAACCAGCACGATATTTTGGCAGAAATGGTTTACAACTTTCAGAAACAATCCACCAACAACCTGAACACTCCATATGACTACTCTTCTGTGATGCATTATGGGAGGTAAGAAAATGGCACCCAGTTAAAAAGAATTATTTGTCAAGAGCTGTGTTATCTTATGTGTTACTAAATTTAAAGAAAAATTGAAAAATATTGCTCCTCAAATGTTTAAAATCACTGACCGTCATGTTCTTTTATAGCACTGCTTTCTCAACCAATGGAAGGGCGACAATCACACCAATTCCAAACCCAAATGTGCAAATTGGACAGAGACAGGGAATGTCCACCACTGACATCCTGAGGATCAATAAACTGTATGGATGCTGTGAGTATGACCTCCTGTATAATATGGAGTGTTAGTAACTTTGGGATTGCTGAAATGATGGGTTGCTTGCTGCAGTAGAATTCAATTCTGACCATTCCTTCTTCTTTCTAACAGAAAAAGCTCAAACTGATGCTGTCCCAGTCTGGAACCACCACATGATGTAACAGCTGAGATTGGAGAGCACAAGTTCTTACATGATGGTTGTTAATTGTGAACATTATTCCTCTCATGTTGATATCACTGGAAAATAAAATGACTGAAAAGAACTTAAAAGAACTCATTCTGCTGTTGTCCTGCTGCTTTCTTGTATCATGGCAAAAGAACTGAAGTTTAGCATCACAATCACAAAAAAAGTTTTAATCACAAAACATATATTGTTAGATGATGACGGATATGTTTTGTTGGTATTATTCCTCTCATATTAATATTCAATTAGTAAAATAACAGGAAAAACTCTGCTTTTGTTCTGCTACTTTCATGCACCATACAATTATAATATCTATAACATAACATACCATAACATAACATAACATAACATAAAACAAACACACAACAATTCTATTTCCATAATTATTCCCAGTATCTTATCAGAATCCTTTTAGAAATCATCAGCTATACAACAGTTTACATAGAAAACTATAATTTAAAATGCTTATCCCTCTATGGAATGATTTTTATTTTTTTGCAGAAAAAATATTTTGCCCGACATTTAGAGAGCTTGGGGGTCAATATTGACATACGTACGGCCACAGCAATGAAGAGGAGTAATCAATGAATTTGTCGATATTTGTTGGTAGAGAACACATCATGAGTGTGGAGGGGGCTGGGTCTGAGATGCCAGGTATCACTGTTGAACCTTTTCTTGAGGTGTTGTGGGCCTACAGTAATTCAATGAAACACCCATAAAGGAAAGTGCCTGCTTGATAACCCCACTGAAATGTTCTTGAAGGCTGTTGGTGATGTTTTTATGTTTTTTGCCCACAAGGTTAATTTGTTTGAATTTAACATCTCTTATGTATATTTGACCAAACAACAGTGTGGAACATCCTCCTCATCTATGTTATCAGCCTCTTCATAACCACAGACACAAGCTCAGTGTCAGGGCAATCCTATAAATGACAATAAAATATTTAAATATAGCTGCAAGCAGCAATGCAGGGGCTTAGCAGCAAGCACTCACAGCAAGTTTGATTGCAATTAGATAAAGAATGGCTGAGAAATAAGCTCATTTACTTTGTTACACTGCCCCTAGAGGCCAAATTACACCAATGTCCTTGTGCGTCCTCACAATCAGCTACCATGTCCCTGGACTTCATAAACCAACGAGTTGCTAAGACGGGAGCTCACTTTCTTTATTACAGCACCCCTAGAGGCCAAATGAGACCACTTTCCTTGCATGTCCTCACAATCAGCTACTTTGTCCCTGTCCCAAGTTTGGACTTCATACATCAAAGCGCTGCTGAGATACAAGCTCACTTCCTGTATTGCAGTGCCCCCTATAGAGGCCAAATGATGCCAATTTCCTAGTGTGTCATCACAATCAGTTAACAAGTCCCCTTGCCAAGTTTGGACTTCATATATCAAAGCCGTGCTGAGATAAGAGCTCACTTCCTGTTTGGCGGCTTCATCGCCGTATTTGATTCGCTGTCACGGGCAAATAAACTTGAAATGTAAAAATCTGACAAGAATCGTATGTGCGGCTTGATCTGAAGATCATCTCCGCCAAGTTCCGTGAAAATCAGATGAAATTTGTAACCGCTTTTGTAGAGTTTGGACTAAATCCAATATGGCGGAGGTCCAATATGGTGGAAAGTGACAGAATAGGGGTCGATGAACTCGGGATGGTCCAAGGATTCAGACGCTACCTCAATTGTGAAAATCAGACAAAAGAGTCAAGGATCATGCGCATGAACGCATGTGTAGCGTTGAACTGGTGGTGGTGCTAGAGTGTTCAATGTATATGCATAAAAATTGCTGTGAGTGATTGGGACAGTGTCCTGACTAATGGTATCAAGTTTTGTTATGTTAACTCAAAGCGTCACGGAGATGTTAGTCCACTTCCTGTTTGGCGGCTTAATCGCCACATTTCATTGGCTGTCAAGGGCAAACAAAAATGAAATTGAAAAATGTGACCAGTATCTTTTGTGCGGCTCGGGCAGAAGATCATCTCTGCCAAGTTCCGTGAAAATCGGATGAAATTTGTGACCGCTGAAACTTTTCATGAAACTTTTCATGACGTGACAACTGGTTATCAAATGCTGCAGCTGCTTGATAATAAGCTGATTATTTGTATCAGGTGTGTTGGCGCAGGGGGGAATCTGGAACATACAGGATAGGGGGTCCAGGAGAACTACGCTTTTGAATAATGCCTTAGCAAAAGTGGTTTAACTGCATAATGTTGCCCTGAGGGAACGGACAAAAAAGTAAATAAATGAAAACTAAATATGCATTTGAACAACTAAATACACGTCTTTACATATATTAATGCACATACTATTTTTGTTTATACATTTATTTCAGTTTAAACACATACATGATGAGGGTTAAGGATCTACAGTGTGAGACCAAGCATGCTTTTGTAGCGTCATCACCTAACTTTTCCAGCTACACTCAGGCCCAGTGCTGTTTTTCAGCGGGGTAATACAAATTCAAACTGTAGCCATTTTGGGTTTTCTCTGTAGACCCATAAGGTCTTACCCATGCGAATCCCACACAGGCCCACTGTGGGGTAGAACATGCTGGGCCGTCTGGTACATTTGTCAGTGTTTCAGGCCTATCCACAGTACCAACGATAACTATAAAGACAAATGTAAACATAACTGCAAGCAGCAATGAGGGGGCCAAGGAGCTCAACAGGACAGAGTTACTGTGGAAACTTTATCTAAACATGTCAAACACATCGCTGTAAACACTGACAGCAACTTTCATGTTAAAAACAACAGCCTAATAAATTCATCCAATGTGTTATTACTAGCATTTAAAAAGTAATTTTCTTCTATTTTTTTGTTATTTCCAAAATTAGTCCTGAAAAGGGTGGTCGTCTTATATTCAGGGTTGTTTTTCGCGGGCCAATATGGTATCTGTATGAGATAACCGTGTTGGCCCACTCAAGTACACTTGTTCCCTTAGTTCCATAAAGAAACTGATGATTTCTAAAAAGATTCTTAACCCTTTGCAGACCGCACGTTCTAATTTCGGTACCCCAGTACCGATGACGTTCAGTCTAATAACTCCGCCATACCCCAACCAATTTTATCAATGAAAACTTCCTCAAAAACGTCACATCATAGGCTTTCTGGCGATATGATTAGTTAAGGGATTTGTGGCGCGAATTACTTTTACTACGTGAAGGAAAAATCAAGAGTTGACGTCTCCCTCCACTAGAGGAAAAACAGCAGGAAGCACTATGCATCGTTGATCTTCACGTCGTCCAAAGGAGAAACTACTGGATCATCTGAGGTAAAAACAAGTCTTTTTATGTTATTACTACTTGTTATCCATGTTATTACTTCAAAATCGTTTTTAAAAGTTATTTTTCCTGGTAATTACACCTTGTATGCATGGCCGTAACATAATGCGTGTGTGTGTTCACTTCAGCTGATATGACAGCTTGTATTTTAGCACACCATAATCTTTAGTAAACTCATTATTTTCAGTCATTTTTGGGGGTTACTATATGTCAACCAAGATTACAGACCTACTAGGACTGAAACTTTAACGATTTGTTCTATTTTGAACGATTGCTTGCTTGTTATCTGATGATACAGCAAACTAGCTAAGTTAGGTAACGTTAGCATCAGGAGAGGCTGCAACATGTCCTTGACGCGTAGTCGCGATAAAGTTCACTCCCCTGCTTCATGACTGGCAACTTTATGACAAGTACACCTAATCGGTATTTTATTGTCAAATAAACCTTTCATTCCTTCGTAATATGTATAGCACAATTTACAGTTGTTTGTAGCCAAGTTGCTTAGCTTACTTAGATAGAAACATCTGACATGAATGACAACGTTAATGTTATGTTACCGACGTAAGTGTGTTGATCACCGATGGTGTAACGTAAGGATTTTATTCATTGACTGCTGTTTTCATCAATACATGACTGAAGATTTGTTAGAAATGTGTCTTAGTATTGTTTAACTTTTAGGCTGTAAGGTTGGCTGCTACGATTATGAGGTTTTTGGTTGGCTAACTATGATGGGAGCTCATACACCCAAGCCTACTCGTCGACATATAATTTTCTAAGGGGGTGTTTTGTCTTTACGCAACTGCAGTAGCCTATGTACGGTGTGTATGTGTATGCATACGCTGTTTAGATGTTTTCTGTCATATCTCCTGACTCATGTTCATGAATCAATGTTTGCTTGTAAGCTGGTATGCTATGTATAGTTTAGCCAAGGCAATAACACTTATAGTGAGCTCTGAGACTAATGTTACCTCTCCAAGCAATATTGGGGTCCTGAAAATGGAGTGACAAAAATACTTTTAGTGAAAAGAGTCATGGTTGGTGGTGATTAAGATTATGTGGAAGTAATGTAAAATAAAACTAAACAACCTATTCACTATCAGACCTGTGATTTTTTGTTATTTTAGATGGAGGGAGAGAAGTACGTGCAACTGAGGTGAAAGCAGCCGACTGCTGATGGCAAACATGACCCCAAGGACCACGATGGCATGGACGGGTAGTTTCTGGATGAAGAGGAAGACATTGATGTGCTAAAGGAGGAGAGTAATCTCCCATCATCCTCAGATGGGTAAGCATGTTTGTGTGTGTGTGTGTGTTCGCCCAACTGGGCGTATGCACATTTCTGGTTGTGATAAGAGTGTTGCTTATAACAATAATGACAGGGATTATAGTGATAATAGTTTGCTTAGATTTGTAATTCAATTTCTAATTTTCTTATCTGACAATTTCTTTATTTTGAGCTTGGTCAAGTCCCATGTCAGGTAGAAAGCATACACTTTGCCTATCCTTCTAACACAGACAGGGACACCAACTCCAGTAGCATTTACACCTCATCGTCTGCTAGGCTTAGATGGACACACACACACACACACACACACACACACACACACACACACACACACAGACACACACGCCACAGCTGTGACAACACACACACCACAGATCTGGTGTGAATGTGGCGTTAGTGTATCACCTTATGTGTAGGGCAAATGATATCGATAATTATATATTGTATCGAAATATATGCTGTATGGTTAAATGTATTGAATTTCTTCTAATGTTTTAATTGTTTATATGTGTGAATGTGAATTGATGCTTTGTTATGCTATAATATGAATTGATGCTTTGTTCATCATGTTAAAGTATTTTGTTGATCTTTGTTATACTGTTGTCTTGTCATTCTTGTAGTTCTAATAGTTACTGCTTGTTTGTAAACATATGTTTATGTTATTTACCTGAAGTTGTTGTTCCTGATTATTTAATGAAATTGTGAAAGACTTATCTAAATAAAATGATTTATTTCCTTTTTCGTAAACCTAACACATGTGCCAGTGTCTCTTATTCTTGTTTTCATAGAAGAATGAAGCACACGGAGAAGCAGTTACCACCTGCCTAGTCTTTATTTCAGCCTTTATCTTTCCTCCCCACAATTGATTTTGCCTCCTCAGAGTACAGTAAGACATCCTATATTTAGCTATGCATCATGTTTTTATGGTATAACATCTTATATTTGTTACATGACCATTATATCTGTGTATTTTTGGTCAGATGTCAAACCAGGAAAGGAAAACATCCTACTCTTTAAAAATTCTACTTGTTACTGCGACTTGCAGTTATGAGTAAATTAATCATAACTTCTGAACCAAAGATGATAAATTGATTCTGTTTTTTTCACTGAGGAGAACACAACACTGTCTATCTTTCACATACTATATCTACAATAGACATTAGGTGAAATGTAAGATTCATCTTGACAAATTGATATTTTCGTGTTTTTTGATGTTGAATTTTGAAGGTATTGTTTAAAAACAATGTGTGTTACCCTCAAACTTATTAACTATGATATGTACCATTTTAAAGGGCTAGTTCTCCTGATTACAATGGTGGGTATATCTTATCTCTGTCATGTAGCATGGCCACACAATAAGCCTTTTTGTCTCACAAGGGCATCAAGTATGAAAAAACGGAATGTTTCGTGCCGTCTGCAAAGGTCTAATAAATTTATCATAACTTTTGAACAAAAGGTGATACATTGATTCTGTTTTTATCACTGAGTAGAGGACAAAATTGTGAATCTCCCATACACTCTAAGTTTTTCTCTATCTACAACAGAAATTGGGGGGAAAATGAGATTAATCTTGACAAACTGATAGTTTTGTGTTTTTTGGGGTTGAATTTTAAAGATATTTTTAAAATAATATGTGTGTTCTCCTCAAAATTATTAATTATATTTTATACCATTTGAAAGGGCTATTTCTCCTGATTATAATGGTGGGTAAATTATATCTCTGTCATGTAGCATAACCACACAATAAGCCTTTTTGTGCCATAAGGCCATCGAGTATGAAAAAATGGAATGTTCGGCGCGGTCTGCAAAGGGTTAAAGGATATGCTGTATTATTTATTGGTGTTTGTATAATTGTTCTTATTTTTAATTGTTTTTTTACTATGATTACTGTGGGGTATATCTTACAACTGATAGCATATTTTTACTACCATATTTCTCTTAAGACTCCGTCAGGACGATGGAATATCAGGATCCAGGCTTTTATTCTTTTCAATGAGGGGCCAGTGCCCCTCAAGGGAGAGATGCATGTTTGTGTCACCCCATCATGGGTTTCACCAGTATTCTCTGACTATACAAAATATTGCCCCGACAGATGATAAGGCTGGTAGAGGTAGTTCCAAACACTTGCCCAGTTTTGTCAATAGCCATGCCAGGACCACATGCCAGCTACCAAGCCAAACATCCTTAAGCACTCTGCATAACATGTTGTCTTAGTCCAGTTGTTGAATTTGTGGGAGCAGTGGTGGTGTCGTCCCATAAGAGCTTCCATTAGACACCTGACCCTGACAGCAGGCTTAAATCCCCCTGCAGACACACCTGTGGAGGGCTGTATAAAAGCTCAGGTGAGATGGGTCTCAAACACTGAGCTCCAGTGAAGTAGCCGTCCACAGCATCTCCACACACTGAAGCAACATGGACCTCAGAGCCTCCATCTCCCTTCTGGTGCTGCTGCTTGGCCTGTCCAAGGCTCTGCCTCTTATGGTAAGAATACCTGTGATATTCAAAACTCCACTTCTAAAGGCTATCTGTGGGATTCTCCTGTTTCATTTAAACCATTTTTTGTCTGTAGGCTGATGGTGATGAGAATCACATTTTCCTAGAGGAGCGTGACAGTGTGGATTTGACCACACAGATTTTAGCTACCAACAATGGTTTGTTTCTCATTGTTTAAACAAATGGACAGTTAAGTTGAGGGTATGCACAAACTCACAGAGTCTCTATGAATAACTTTCAAATGATATTTAATCTTTCAGCTTCCAGTGAATTTCTAATTGAGGGAGATCTTGTGGTGCCAAAAACCAGAAATGCTATGACTTGCTGGAACAATAACTGCCTATGGAAGAAGTCTGCTAATGGAAAAGTTGAGGTGCCTTACATAGTGAGCCCTGATTTCTGTAAGTGAACTTATTTGTAGTATTCTGTAATATGCTGTACATATATTTTAAAGCACATCCATTATGCATTTATAACCATTATTTGTGTTTTCAGCTTCCTATGATGTGATGACAATTCAAAATGCCTTGGCTACCTTCAGCAGTAAAACCTGTGTGCAGTTTGTTCCTCGCTCAACCCAGGGTGACTACCTCAGCATTGAGAATAGGGATGGGTGAGTTCATTTAGCACTGTGCTGAAAATGCTTTTCCTTCTATGGTCGATTCTATGGCCACACCTACCTGCCTGGAAAAGGTCCCTTTGTCTTTTATACTACAACCCCATACTATCACACTGGTATCACTTTTTAACTTTTATCACCTTTTTGTTGTTAAACAATATCAACAAAACAAGAAATGCTGATTATTGTGTGAAAAGTCATCTAAAATACATGTACATAATGTTAGCTAAAACATTCTGATTGCAAAGAATAGTTTTGTGTACACAAACAAAATCAAACTTAGCTTATGCAATCAATTGTGATGTGATGAGGACCATGGTCTTTTTTATGATAATTAATTCATATAATAATAATGAATGGAGCCATATTGTAAATGTTTCTATCATTCTTCCTCCCATCTTTCTCAGGTGCTACTCTGACCTTGGCAGGACAGGAGGCAAACAGGTGGTCTCTCTCTACAGGTCCGGTTGTGTTTACAGCGGCATCATTCAGCATGAATTTCTTCACGCTCTGGGCTTCCAACATGAGCAGAACAGGAGTGACAGAGACCAGTATGTGATAATCAACTGGGAAAATATCGACTCACGTAAGCTGCATTTCCTTCTGCACATGAATGTACTGCAGTCTTGAGTTCATTTTATGTTTGGACATGTTGACAAGAACATGTTGACAAAACTGATTGAAAAATGATGAATAGCTTTAAAAACCAGCACGATATTTTGGCAGAAATGGTTTACAACTTTCAGAAACAATCCACCAACAACCTGAACACTCCATATGACTACTCTTCTGTGATGCATTATGGGAGGTAAGAAAATGGCACCCAGTTAAAAAGAATTATTTGTCAAGAGCTGTGTTATCTTATGTGTTACTAAATTTAAAGAAAAATTGAAAAATATTGCTCCTCAAATGTTTAAAATCACTGACCGTCATGTTCTTTTATAGCACTGCTTTCTCAACCAATGGAAGGGCGACAATCACACCAATTCCAAACCCAAATGTGCAAATTGGACAGAGACAGGGAATGTCCACCACTGACATCCTGAGGATCAATAAACTGTATGGATGCTGTGAGTATGACCTCCTGTATAATATGGAGTGTTAGTAACTTTGGGATTGCTGAAATGATGGGTTGCTTGCTGCAGTAGAATTCAATTCTGACAATTCCTTCTTCTTTCTAACAGAAAAAGCTCAAACTGATGCTGTCCCAGTCTGGAACCACCACATGATGTAACAGCTGAGATTGGAGAGCACAAGTTCTTACATGATGGTTGTTAATTGTGAACATTATTCCTCTCATGTTGATATCACTGGAAAATAAAATGACTGAAAAGAACTTAAAAGAACTCATTCTGCTGTTGTCCTGCTGCTTTCTTTGTATCATGGCAAAAGAACTGAAGTTTAGCATCACAATCACAAAAAAAGTTTTAATCACAAAACATATATTGTTAGATGATGACGGATATGTTTTGTTGGTATTATTCCTCTCATATTAATATTCAATTAGTAAAATAACAGGAAAAACTCTGCTTTTGTTCTGCTACTTTCATGCACCATACAATTATATTATCTATAACATAACATAACATAACATAACATAAAACAAACACACAACAATTCTATTTCCATAATTATTCCCAGTATCTTATCAGAATCCTTTTAGAAATCATCAGCTATACAACAGTTTACATAGAAAACTATAATTTAAAATGTTTATCCCTCTATGGAATGATTTTTATTTTTTTGCAGAAAAAATATTTTGCCCGACATTTAGAGAGCTTGGGGGTCAATATTGACATACGTACGGCCACAGCAATGAAGAGGAGTAATCAATGAATTTGTCGATATTTGTTGGTAGAGAACACATCATGAGTGTGGAGGGGGCTGGGTCTGAGATGCCAGGTATCACTGTTGAACCTTTTCTTGAGGTGTTGTGGGCCTACAGTAATTCAATGAAACACCCATAAAGGAAAGTGCCTGCTTGATAACCCCACTGAAATGTTCTTGAAGGCTGTTGGTGATGTTTTTATGTTTTTTGCCCACAAGGTTAATTTGTTTGAATTTAACATCTCTTATGTATATTTGACCAAACAACAGGGCAAGTGTGGAACATCCTCCTCATCTATGTTATCAGCCTCTTCATAACCACAGACACAAGCTCAGTGTCAGGGCAATCCTTTAAATGACAATAAAATATTTAAATATAGCTGCAAGCAGCAATGCAGGGGCTTAGCAGTGCGCTATAGCAGGAACGGCTATGGCAGCCCATGGCATGAGCAAGCACTTACAGCAAGTTTGATTGCAATTAGATAAAGAATGGCTGAGAAATAAGCTCATTTACTTTGTTACACTGCCCCTAGAGGCAAAATTACAATGTCCTTGTGCGTCCTCACAATCAGCTACCATGTCCCTGGACTTCATAATCCAACGAGTTGCTAAGATGGGAGCTCACTTTCTTTATTACAGCACCCCTAGAGGCCAAATGAGACCACTTTCCTTGCATGTCCTCACAATCAGCTACTTTGTCCCTGTCCCAAGTTTGGACTTCATACATCAAAGCGCTGCTGAGATACAAGCTCACTTCCTGTATTGCAGTGCCCCCTATAGAGGCCAAATGATGCCAATTTCCTAGTGTGTCATCACAATCAGTTAACAAGTCCCCTTGCCAAGTTTGGACTTCATATATCAAAGCCGTGCTGAGATAAGAGCTCACTTCCTGTTTGGCGGCTTCATCGCCATATTTGATTCGCTGTCACGGGCAAATAAACTTGAAATTAAAAAATCTGACAAGAATCGTATGTGCGGCTTGATCTGAAGATCATCTCCGCCAAGTTCCGTGAGAATCGGATGAAATTTGTAACCGCTGAAACTTTTTGTAGAGTTTGGACTAAATCCAATATGGCGGAGGTCCAATATGGTGGAAAGTGACGGAATAGGGGTCGATGAACTCGGGATGGTCCAAGGATTCAGACGCTACCTCAATTGTGAAAATCAGACAAAAGAGTCAAGGATCACGCGCATGAACGCATGTCTAGCGTTGAACTGGTGGTGGTGCTAGAGTGTTCAATGTATATGCATAAAAATTGCTGTGAGTGATTGAGACAGTGTCCTGACTAATGGTATCGAGTTTTGTTATGTTAACTCAAAGCGTCACGGATATGTTAGTCCACTTCCTGTTTGGCGGCTTAATCGCCATATTTGATTGGCTGTCACGGACAAACAAAAATTAAATTGAAAAATGTGACCAGTATCTTTTGTGCAGCTCGGGCAGAAGATCATCTCTGCCAAGTTCCGTGAAAATCGGATGAAATTTGTGACTGCTGAAACTTTTCATGAAACATTTCATGACGTGACAACTGGTTATCAAATGCTGCAGCTGCTTGATAATAAGCTGATTATTTGTATCAGGTGTGTTGGCGCAGGGGGGAATCTGGAACATACAGGATAGGGGGTCCAGGAGAACTACGCTTTTGAATAATGCCTTAGCAAAAGTGGTTTAACTGCATAATGTTGCCCTGAGGGAACGGACAAAAAAGTAAATAAATGAAAACTAAATATGCATTTGAACAACTAAATACACGTCTTTACATATATTAATGCACATACTATTTTTGTTTATACATTTATTTCAGTTTAAACACATACATGATGAGGGTTAAGGATCTACAGTGTGAGACCAAGCATGCTTTTGCAGCCTCATCACCTAACTTTTCCAGCTACACTCAGGCCCAGTGCTGTTTTTCAGCGGGGTAATACAAATTCAAACTGTAGCCATTTTGGGTTTTCTCTGTAGACCCATAAGGTCTTACCCATGCGAATCCCACACAGGCCCACTGTGGGGTAGAACATGATGGGCCGTCTGGTACATTTGTCAGTGTTTCAGGCAGGGCTTTGAACCGATTTTTTTTTCCAATCGGTTCGTTCCGAACAGAAACGGAATTATAACGTTTCCGGTTATGAGTTCCACCAATAAACTGACGTTCCCGAACCGGTTAGAACAAAAAAATACTGTTCCCGGAACGGTTAATTTCGTTCCTGTCAGCTGTTTAATGCTATAGAATTATGTCACATCTTTCTCATCCAGCTTAAACCAAATGTAATAATATTACAACCATTATTAAATAATAATAATTACATTATTATTAATAATAATAATTAAATAGGCCTACAATTATTTCAAATGTGTAGTTTATTGTTAAAAGAGAAAATTTCCACACAAACGTAACCACATTATTAAGACACGTGGTTATGCCACTCGGGCAACAACAAATTCCAACTGTCGGGGGGAAAGGCCATCCAGTAGGCCTACTCATACCGTAAAAAGTCTTTTGTTTTGTCTTGCTTAGGCCTACTTGCAGTTAGGCCTGTTTCATCAGGTAGGGCCTATTGTTTATCAACAAACATAGCCTACTAATTATAGCCTGTAATAACAGTGGCTCACATTTAACAGTTCGCAAAAACTAAAAAAAATGGCTATACCAACCTGGCATTTTTAAACAAACAACAAAAAACCAAAGATTTGTGACTGACATTAGGCCTAACGAGAGTAAATTGCCTTGCACAATGCAAAAAATATAACAAAATAAAACAGCCAAACAGAGGTGTTGGCACCATTTAGCCAAATGTTCTCTAGTCCATCATTAACGTGGAGTCGACAAATATAGCTATTGATATTGTGTTTGGAATGAGCGTTTTAATTAACGATGGATCGTAATTTACCTCTTATTTAAGATGTGGAGTGGAGACTTTGTAATCCACCGCTCTCTCTCCATTCAGTCAGCGAATGTCTGATGTGATGTCACATAGTGAACATCAGCCGTCATGGTAACGTGCGCAGGAAAATAATAACTTTTTTTTTTTTTAGTTAATTAGGCAACGAAAACTTTGAGGAACGCAATAAAACCGGTATTAACCGGTTACCATTATTTTTAAATAAATGTTCCTGTTCCAGAACATAAAAAATAATAACGTTTCCGGTTTCGTTTCTGTTCCCTGTAAAATACAAAAAGTTCCTGGTTTTCGTTTTCATTCCTTGAACCGGTTCAAAGCCCTGGTTTCAGGCCTATCCACAGTACCAACGATAACTATAAAGACAAATGTAAACATAACTGCAAGCAGCAATGAGGGGGCCAAGGAGCTCAACAGGACAGAGTTACTGTGGAAACTTTATCTAAACATGTCAAACACATCGCTGTAAACACTCACAGCAACTTTCATGTTAAAACAACAACCTAATACATTCATCCAATGTGTTATTACTAGCATTTAAAAAGTAATTTTCTTCTATTTTTTTGGTATTTCCAAAATTAGTCCTGAAAAAGGGTGGTCGTCTTATATTCAGGGTTGTTTTTCGCGGGCCAATATGGTATCTGTATGAGATAACCGTGTTGGCCCACTCAAGTACACTTGTTCTCTTAGTTCCATAAAGAAACTGATGATTTCTAAAAAGATTCTTAAAGGATATGCTGTATTATTTATTGGTGTTTGTATAATTGTTCTTATTTTTAATTGTTTTTTTACTATGATTACTGTGGGGTATATCTTACAACTGATAGCATATTTTTACTACCATATTTCTCTTAAGACTCAGTCAGGACGATGGAATATCAGGATCCAGGCTTTTATTCTTTTCAATGAGGGGCCAGTGCCCCTCAAGGGAGAGATGCATGTTTGTGTCACCCCATCATGGGTTTCACCAGTATTCTCTGACTATACAAAATATTGCCCCGACAGATGATAAGGCTGGTAGAGGTAGTTCCAAACACTTGCCCAGTTTTGTCAATAGCCATGCCAGGACCACATGCCAGCTACCAAGCCAAACATCCTTAAGCACTCTGCATAACATGTTGTCTTAGTCCAGTTGTTGAATTTGTGGGAGCAGTGGTGGTGTCCTCCCATAAGAGCTTCCATTAGACACCTGACCCTGACAGCAGGCTTAAATCCCCCTGCAGACACACCTGTGGAGGGCTGTATAAAAGCTCAGGTGAGATGGGTCTCAAACACTGAGCTCCAGTGAAGTAGCCGTCCACAGCATCTCCACACACTGAAGCAACATGGACCTCAGAGCCTCCATCTCCCTTCTGGTGCTGCTGCTTGGCCTGTCCAAGGCTCTGCCTCTCATGGTAAGAATACCTGTGATATTCAAAACTCCACTTCTAAAGGCTATCTGTGGGATTCTCCTGTTTCATTTAAACCATTTTTTGTCTGTAGGCTGATGGTGATGAGAATCACATTTTCCTAGAGGAGCGTGACAGTGTGGATTTGACCACACAGATTTTAGCTACCAACAATGGTTTGTTTCTCATTGTTTAAACAAATGGACAGTTAAGTTGAGGGTATGCACAAACTCACAGAGTCTCTATGAATAACTTTCAAATGATATTTAATCTTTCAGCTTCCAGTGAATTTCTAATTGAGGGAGATCTTGTGGTGCCAAAAACCAGAAATGCTATGACTTGCTGGAACAATAACTGCCTATGGAAGAAGTCTGCTAATGGAAAAGTTGAGGTGCCTTACATAGTGAGCCCTGATTTCAGTAAGTGAACTTATTTGTAGTATTCTGTAATAAGCTGTACATATATTTTAAAGCACATCCATTATGCATTTATAACCATTATTTGTGTTTTCAGCTTCCTATGATGTGATGACAATTCAAAATGCCTTGGCTACCTTCAGCAGTAAAACCTGTGTGCAGTTTGTTCCTCGCTCAACCCAGGGTGACTACCTCAGCATTGAGAATAGGGATGGGTGAGTTCATTTAGCACTGTGCTGAAAATGCTTTTCCTTCTATGGTCGATTCTATGGCCACACCTACCTGCCTGGAAAAGGTCCCTTTGTCTTTTATACTACAACCCCATACTATCACACTGGTATCACTTTTTAACTTTTATCACCTTTTTGTTGTTAAACAATATAAAAAAAAACAAGAAATGCTGATTATTGTGTGAAAAGTCATCTAAAATACATGTACATAATGTTAGCTAAAACATTCTGATTGCAAAGAATAGTTTTGTGTACACAAACAAAATCAAACTTAGCTTATGCAATCAATTGTGATGTGATGAGGACCATGGTCTTTTTTTATCATAATTAATTCATATAATAATAATGAATGGAGCCATATTGTAAATGTTTCTATCATTCTTCCTCCCATCTTTCTCAGGTGCTACTCTGACCTTGGCAAGACAGGAGGCAAACAGGTGGTCTCTCTCTACAGGTCCGGTTGTGTTTACAGCGGCATCATTCAGCATGAATTTCTTCACGCTCTGGGCTTCCAACATGAGCAGAACAGGAGTGACAGAGACCAGTATGTGATAATCAACTGGGAAAATATCGACTCACGTAAGCTGCATTTCCTTCTTCACATGAATGTACTGCAGTCTTGAGTTCATTTTATGTTTGGACATGTTGACAAGAACATGTTGACAAAACTGATTGAAAAATGATGAATAGCTTTAAAAACCAGCACGATATTTTGGCAGAAATGGTTTACAACTTTCAGAAACAATCCACCAACAACCTGAACACTCCATATGACTACTCTTCTGTGATGCATTATGGGAGGTAAGAAAATGGCACCCAGTTAAAAAGAATTATTTGTCAAGAGCTGTGTTATCTTATGTGTTACTAAATGAAAAAAAATATTGAAAAATATTGCTCCTCAAATGTTTAAAATCACTGACCGTCATGTTCTTCTATAGCACTGCTTTCTCAACCAATGGAAGGGAGACAATCACACCAATTCCAAACCCAAATGTGCAAATTGGACAGAGACAGGGAATGTCCACCACTGACATCCTGAGGATCAAGAAACTGTATGGATGCTGTGAGTATGACCTCCTGTATAATATGGAGTGTTAGTAACTTTGGGATTGCTAAAATGATGGGTTGCTTGCTGCAATAGAATTCAATTCTGACCATTCCTTCTTCTTTCTAACAGAAAAAGCTCAAACTGATGCTGTCCCAGTCTGGAACCACCACATGAAGTAACAGCTGAGATTGGAGAGCACAAGTTCTTACATGATGGTTGTTAATTGTGAACATTATTCCTCTCATGTTGATATCACTGGAAAATAAAATGACTGAAAAGAACTTAAAAGAACTAATTCTGCTGTTGTCCTGCTGCTTTCTTGTATCATGGCAAAAGAACTGAAGTTTAGCATCACAATCACAAAAAAAGTTTTAATCACAAAACATATATTGTTAGATGATGACGGATATGTTTTGTTGGTATTATTCCTCTCATATTAATATTCAATTAGTAAAATAACAGGAAAAACTCTGCTTTTGTTCTGCTACTTTCATGCACCATACAATTATATCTATAACATAACATAACATAACATAACATAACATAACATAACATAACATAAAACAAACACACAACAATTATATTTCCATAATTATTCCCAGTATCTTATCAGAATCCTTTTAGAAATCATCAGCTATACAACAGTTTACATAGAAAACTATAATTTAAAATGCTTATCCCTCTATGGAATGATTTTTATTTTTTTACAGAAAAAATATTTTGCCCGACATTTAGAGAGCTTGGGGGTCAATATTGACATACGTACGGCCACAGCAATGAAGAGGAGTAATCAATGAATTTGTCGATATTTGTTGGTAGAGAACACATCATGAGTGTGGAGGGGGCTGGGTCTGAGATGCCAGGTATCACTGTTGAACCTTTTCTTGATGTGTTGTGGGCCTACAGTAATTCAATGAAACACCCATAAAGGAAAGTGCCTGCTTGATAACCCCACTGAAATGTTCTTGAAGGCTGTTGGTGATGTTTTTTATGTTTTTTGCCCACAAGGTTAATTTGTTTGAATTTAACATCTCTTATGTATATTTGACCAAACAACAGTGTGGAACATCCTCCTCATCTATGTTATCAGCCTCTTCATAACCACAGACACAAGCTCAGTGTCAGGGCAATCCTATAAATGACAATAAAATATTTAAATATAGCTGCAAGCAGCAATGCAGGGGCTTAGCAGCAAGCACTCACAGCAAGTTTGATTGCAATTAGATAAAGAATGGCTGAGAAATAAGCTCATTTACTTTGTTACACTGCCCCTAGAGGCCAAATTACACCAATGTCCTTGTGCGTCCTCACAATCAGCTACCATGTCCCTGGACTTCATAAATCAACGAGTTGCTAAGACGGGAGCTCACTTTCTTTATTACAGCACCCCTAGAGGCCAAATGAGACCACTTTCCATGCATGTCCTCACAATCAGCTACTTTGTCCCTGTCCCAAGTTTGGACTTCATACATCAAAGCGCTGCTGAGATACAAGCTCACTTTCTGTATTGCTGTGCCCCCTATAGAGGCCAAATGATGCCAATTTCCTAGTGTGTCATCACAATCAGTTAACAAGTCCCCTTGCCAAGTTTGGACTTCATATATCAAAGCCGTGCTGAGATAAGAGCTCACTTCCTGTTTGGCGGCTTCATCACCGTATTTGATTCGCTGTCACGGGCAAATAAACTTGAAATTTAAAAATCTGACAAGAATCGTATGTGCGGCTTGATCTGAAGATCATCTCCGCCAAGTTCCGTGAAAATCAGATGAAATTTGTAACCGCTTTTGTAGAGTTTGGACTAAATCCAATATGGCGGAGGTCCAATATGGTGGAAAGTGACGGAATAGGGGTCGATGAACTCGGGATGGTCCAAGGATTCAGACGCTACCTCAATTGTGAAAATCAGACAAAAGAGTCAAGGATCATGCGCATGAACGCATGTCTAGCGTTGAACTGGTGGTGGTGCTAGAGTGTTCAATGTATATGCATAAAAATTGCTGTGAGTGATTGGGACAGTGTCCTGACTAATGGTATCGAGTTTTGTTATGTTAACTCAAAGCGTCACGGAGATGTTTGTCCACTTCCTGTTTGGCGGCTTAATCGCCATATTTGATTGGCTGTCAAGGGCAAACAAAAATGAAATTGAAAAATGTGACAAGTATCTTTTGTGCCGCTCGGGCAGAAGATCATCTCTGCCAAGTTCCGTGAAAATCGGATGAAATTTGTGACCGCTGAAACTTTTCATGAAACTTTTCATGACGTGACAACTGGTTATCAAATGCTGCAGCTGCTTGATAATAAGCTGATTATTTGTATCAGGTGTGTTGGCGCAGGGGGGAATCTGGAACATACAGGATAGGGGGTCCAGGAGAACTACGCTTTTGAATAATGCCTTAGCAAAAGTGGTTTAACTGCATAATGTTGCCCTGAGGGAATGGACAAAAAAGTAAATAAATGATAACTAAATATGCATTTGAACAACTAAATACACGTCTTTACATATATTAATGCACATACTATTTTTGTTTATACATTTATTTCAGTTTAAAAACATACATGATGAGGGTTAAGGATCTACAGTGTGAGACCTAGCATGCTTTTGTAGCCTCATCACCTAACTTTTCCAGCTACACTCAGGCCCAGTGCTGTTTTTCAGCGGGGTAATACAAATTCAAACTGTAGCCATTTTGGGTTTTCTCTGTAGACCCATAAGGTCTTACCCATGCGAATCCCACACAGGCCCACTGTGGGGTAGAACATGATGGGCCGTCTGGTACATTTGTCAGTGTTTCAGGCCTATCCACAGTACCAACGATAACTATAAAGACAAATGTAAACATAACTGCAAGCAGCAATGAGGGGGCCAAGGAGCTCAACAGGACAGAGTTACTGTGGAAACTTTATCTAAACATGTCAAACACATCGCTGTAAACACTGACAGCAACTTTCATGTTAAAAACAACAGCCTAATAAATTCATCCAATGTGTTATTACTAGCATTTAAAAAGTAATTTTCTTCTATTTTTTTGTTATTTACAAAATTAGTCCTGAAAAGGGTGGTCGTCTTATATTCAGGGTTGTTTTTCGCGGGCCAATATGGTATCTGTATGAGATAACCGTGTTGGCCCACTCAAGTACACTTGTTCCCTTAGTTCCATAAAGAAACTGATGATTTCTAAAAAGATTCTTAAAGGATATGCTGTATTATTTATTGGTGTTTGTATAATTGTTCTTATTTTTAATTGTTTTTTTACTATGATTACTGTGGGGTATATCTTACAACTGATAGCATATTTTTACTACCATATTTCTCTTAAGACTCAGTCAGGACGATGGAATATCAGGATCCAGTCTTTTATTCTTTTCAATGAGGGGCCAGTGCCCCTCAAGGGAGAGATGCATGTTTGTGTCACCCCATCATGGGTTTCACCAGTATTCTCTGACTATACAAAATATTGCCCCGACAGATGATAAGGCTGGTAGAGGTAGTTCCAAACACTTGCCCAATTTTGTCAATAGCCATGCCAGGATCACATGCCAGCTACCAAGCCAAACATCCTTAAGCACTCTGCATAACATGTTGTCTTAGTCCAGTTGTTGAATTTGTGGGAGCAGTGGTGGTGTCCTCCCATAAGAGCTTCCATTAGACACCTGACCCTGACAGCAGGCTTAAATCCCCCTGCAGACACACCTGTGGAGGGCTGTATAAAAGCTCAGGTGAGATGGGTCTCAAACACTGAGCTCCAGTGAAGTAGCCGTCAAGAGCATCTCCACACACTGAAGCAACATGGACCTCAGAGCCTCCATCTCCCTTCTGGTGCTGCTGCTTGGCCTGTCCGAGGCCCTGCCTCTTATGGTAAGAATACCTGTGATATTCAAAACTCCACTTCTAAAGGCTATCTGTGGGATTCTCCTGTTTCATTTAAACCATTTTTTGTCTGTAGGCTGATGGTGATGAGAATCACATTTTCCTAGAGGAGCGTGACAATGTGGATTTGACCACACAGATTTTAGCTACCAACAATGGTTTGTTTCTCATTGTTTAAACAAATGGACAGTTAAGTTGAGGGTATGCACAAACTCACAGAGTCTCTATGAATAACTTTCAAATGATATTTAATCTTTCAGCTTCCAGTGAATTTCTAATTGAGGGAGATCTTGTGGTGCCAAAAACCAGAAATGCTATGACTTGCTGGAACAATAACTGCCTATGGAAGAAGTCTGCTAATGGAAAAGTTGAGGTGCCTTACATAGTGAGCCCTGATTTCTGTAAGTGAACTTATTTGTAGTATTCTGTAATATGCTGTACATATATTGTAAAGCACATCCATTATGCATTTATAACCATTATTTGTGTTTTCAGCTTCCTATGATGTGATGACAATTCAAAATGCCTTGGCTACCTTCAGCAGTAAAACCTGTGTGCAGTTTGTTCCTCGCTCAACCCAGGGTGACTACCTCAGCATTGAGAACAGGGATGGGTGAGTTCATTTAGCACTGTGCTGAAAATGCTTTTCCTTCTATGGTCGATTCTATGGCCACACCTACCTGCCTGGAAAAGGTCCCTTTGTCTTTTATACTACAACCCCATACTATCACACTGGTATCACTTTTTAACTTTTATCACCTTTTTGTTGTTAAACAATATCAACAAAGACAAGAAATGCTGATTATTGTGTGAAAAGTCATCTAAAATACATGTACATAATGTTAGCTAAAACATTCTGATTGCAAAGAATATTTTTGTGTACACAAACAAAATCAAACTTAGCTTATGCAATCAATTGTGATGTGATGAGGACCATGGTCTTTTTTTTATCATAATTAATTCATATAATAATAATGAATGGAGCCATATTGTAAATGTTTCTATCATTCTTCCTCCCATCTTTCTCAGGTGCTACTCTGACCTTGGCAGGACAGGAGGCAAACAGGTGGTCTCTCTCTACAGGCCCGGTTGTGTTTACAGCGGCATCATTCAGCATGAATTTCTTCACGCTCTGGGCTTCCACCATGAGCAGAACAGGAGTGACAGAGACCAGTATGTGATAATCAACTGGGAAAATATCGACTCACGTAAGATGCATTTCCTTCTTCACATGAATGTACTGCAGTCTTGAATTCATTTTATGTTTGGACATGTTCACAAGAACATGTTGACAAAACTGACTGAAAAATGATGAATAGCTTTAAAAACCAGCACGATATCTTGGCAGAAATGGTTTACAACTTTCAGAAACAATCCACCAACAACCTGAACACTCCATATGACTACTCTTCTGTGATGCATTATGGGAGGTAAGAAAATGGCACTCAGTTAAAAAGAATTATTTGTCAAGAGCTGTGTTATCTTATGTGTTACTAAATGAAAAAAAATATTGAAAAATATTGCTCCTCAAATGTTTAAAATCACTGACCGTCATGTTCTTCTATAGCACTGCTTTCTCAACCAATGGAAGGGAGACAATCACACCAATTCCAAACCCAAATGTGCAAATTGGACAGAGACAGGGAATGTCCACCACTGACATCCTGAGGATCAAGAAACTGTATGGATGCTGTGAGTATGACCTCCTGTATAATATGGAGTGTTAGTAACTTTGGGATTGCTAAAATGATGGGTTGCTTGCTGCAATAGAATTCAATTCTGACCATTCCTTCTTCTTTCTAACAGAAAAAGCTCAAACTGATGCTGTCCCAGTCTGGAACCACCACATGATGTAACAGCTGAGATTGGAGAGCACAAGTTCTTACATGATGGTTGTTAATTGTGAACATTATTCCTCTCATGTTGATATCACTGGAAAATAAAATGACTGAAAAGAACTTAAAAGAACTCATTCTGCTGTTGTCCTGCTGCTTTCTTGTATCATGGCAAAAGAACTGATGTTTAGCATCACAATCACAAAAAAAGTTTTAATCACAAAACATATATTGTTAGATGATGACGGATATGTTTTGTTGGTATTTTTCCTCTCATATTAATATTCAATTAGTAAAATAACAGGAAAAACTCTGCTTTTGTTCTGCTACTTTCATGCACCATACAATTGTAATATCTATAACATAACATAACATAACATAACATAACATAAAACAAACACACAACAATTCTATTTCCATAATTATTCCCAGTATCTTATCAGAATCCTTTTAGAAATCATCAGCTATACAACAGTTTACATAGAAAACTATAATTTAAAATGCTTATCCCTCTATGGAATGATTTTTATTTTTTTGCAGAAAAAATATTTTGCCCGACATTTAGAGAGCTTGGGGGTCAATATTGACATACGTACGGCCACAGCAATGAAGAGGAGTAATCAATGAATTTGTCGATATTTGTTGGTAGAGAACACATCATGAGTGTGGAGGGGGCTGGGTCTGAGATGCCAGGTATCACTGTTGAACCTTTTCTTGAGGTGTTGTGGGCCTACAGTAATTCAATGAAACACCCATAAAGGAAAGTGCCTGCTTGATAACCCCACTGAAATGTTCTTGAAGGCTGTTGGTGATGTTTTTATGTTTTTTGCCCACAAGGTTAATTTGTTTGAATTTAACATCTCTTATGTATATTTGACCAAACAACAGTGTGGAACATCCTCCTCATCTATGTTATCAGCCTCTTCATAACCACAGACACAAGCTCAGTGTCAGGGCAATCCTATAAATGACAATAAAATATTTAAATATAGCTGCAAGCAGCAATGCAAGGGCTTAGCAGCAAGCACTCACAGCAAGTTTGATTGCAATTAGATAAAGAATGGCTGAGAAATAAGCTCATTTACTTTGTTACACTGCCCCTAGAGGCCAAATTACACCAATGTCCTTGTGCGTCCTCACAATCAGCTACCATGTCCCTGGACTTCATAAACCAACGAGTTGCTAAGACGGGAGCTCACTTTCTTTATTACAGCACCCCTAGAGGCCAAATGAGACCACTTTCCTTGCATGTCCTCACAATCAGCTACTTTGTCCCTGTCCCAAGTTTGGACTTCATACATCAAAGCGCTGCTGAGATACAAGCTCACTTCCTGTATTGCAGTGCCCCCTATAGAGGCCAAATGATGCCAATTTCCTAGTGTGTCATCACAATCAGTTAACAAGTCCCCTTGCCAAGTTTGGACTTCATATATCAAAGCCGTGCTGAGATAAGAGCTCACTTCCTGTTTGGCGGCTTCATCGCCGTATTTGATTCGCTGTCACGGGCAAATAAACTTGAAATTAAAAAATCTGACAAGAATCGTATGTGCGGCTTGATCTGAAGATCATCTCCGCCAAGTTCCGTGAAAAAATCTGACAAGAATCGTATGTGCGGCTTGATCTGAAGATCATCTCCGCCAAGTTCCGTGAAAATCAGATGAAATTTGTAACCGCTTTTGTAGAGTTTGGACTAAATCCAATATGGCGGAGGTCCAATATGGTGGAAAGTGACGGAATAGGGGTCGATGAACTCGGGATGGTCCAAGGATTCAGACGCTACCTCAATTGTGAAAATCAGACAAAAGAGTCAAGGATCACGCGCATGAACGCATGTCTAGCGTTGAACTGGTGGTGGTGCTAGAGTGTTCAATGTATATGCATAAAAATTGCTGTGAGTGATTGGGACAGTGTCCTGACTAATGGTATCAAGCCGAGGGAATGTTCCACTAGGTTGAAATAGAGGGGTTTCGCGGGTGATTGGTGGTGGGAACCATTATTGCAGGGGTGTTTTTGTGTTTATCACTAATATGGGTTTTTCTCTTTACAAATGTGATTTTGGTGGGGGAAACATTTTGTATGTATTTCTATATTTGCTGTTTGCTTGTTTGGTTTATTATTTGGTTATTATTGTGTGATTATTTGGTTAATTGATTTTTGTTAGCAATGGGGCAATCTAGTGGGAGGGGCTACAGCTAGCCTAAGGCTGTATTAGGCCCCATGGCCTCAGTTGCAGGGGGTCTGTGCAGAGAGAGAGAACTGTAAATGAGAATTGTGGACTGGTTAAGTGTGCAGGGTCTTTTGAGACATAGCCTGGCAACTTGATGCCTATTTATTTTCTTTTTGAACAGTTTTTGTTTTGCATTTTTGCTCATCTTGACACTGAATATTTGCACGTATTAGAAAAAATATTTTTGAAAAAATAAAAAAAAATAAACAAAAGACCTTTTTTGGAAACTTGCATCTTCCCTGACTCCGCCATCGGTTATCCTGCCACAGTATCTGTATGAGATAACCGTGTTGGCCCACTCAAGTACACTTGTTCCCTTAGTTCCATAAAGAAACTGATGATTTCTAAAAAGATTCTTAAAGAATATGCTGTATTATTTATTGGTGTTTGTATAATTGTTCTTATTTTTAATTGTTTTTTTACTATGATTACTGTGGGGTATATCTTACAACTGATAGCATATTTTTACTACCATATTTCTCTTAAGACTAAGTCAGGACGATGGAATATCAGGATCCAGTCTTTTATTCTTTTCAATGAGGGGCCAGTGCTCCTCAAGGTAGAGATGCATGTTTGTGTCACCCCATCATGGGTTTCACCAGTATTCTCTGACTATACAAAATATTGCCCCGACAGATGATAAGGCTGGTAGAGGTAGTTCCAAACACTTGCCCAATTTTGTCAATAGCCATGCCAGGATCACATGCCAGCTACCAAGCCAAACATCCTTAAGCACTCTGCATAACATGTTGTCTTAGTCCAGTTGTTGAATTTGTGGGAGCAGTGGTGGTGTCCTCCCATAAGAGCTTCCATTAGACACCTGACCCTGACAGCAGGCTTAAATCCCCCTGCAGACACACCTGTGGAGGGCTGTATAAAAGCTCAGGTGAGATGGGTCTCAAACACTGAGCTCCAGTGAAGTAGCCGTCCACAGCATCTCCACACACTGAAGCAACATGGACCTCAGAGCCTCCATCTCCCTTCTGGTGCTGCTGCTTGGCCTGTCCAAGGCTCTGCCTCTCATGGTAAGAATACCTGTGATATTCAAAACTCCACTTCTAAAGGCTATCTGTGGGATTCTCCTGTTTCATTTAAACCATTTTTTGTCTGTAGGCTGATGGTGATGAGAATCACATTTTCCTAGAGGAGCGTGACAGTGTGGATTTGACCACACAGATTTTAGCTACCAACAATGGTTTGTTTCTCATTGTTTAAACAAATGGACAGTTAAGTTGAGGGTATGCACAAACTCACAGAGTCTCTATGAATAACTTTCAAATGATATTTAATCTTTCAGCTTCCAGTGAATTTCTAATTGAGGGAGATCTTGTGGTGCCAAAAACCAGAAATGCTATGACTTGCTGGAACAATAACTGCCTATGGAGGAAGTCTGCTAATGGAAAAGTTGAGGTGCCTTACATAGTGAGCCCTGATTTCTGTAAGTGAACTTATTTGTAGTATTCTGTAATATGCTGTACATATATTTTAAAGCACATCCATTATGCATTTATAACCATTATTTGTGTTTTCAGCTTCCTATGATGTGATGACAATTCAAAATGCCTTGGCTACCTTCAGCAGTAAAACCTGTGTGCAGTTTGTTCCTCGCTCAACCCAGGGTGACTACCTCAGCATTGAGAATAGGGATGGGTGAGTTCATTTAGCACTGTGCTGAAAATGCTTTTCCTTCTATGGTCGATTCTATGGCCACACCTACCTGCCTGGAAAAGGTCCCTTTGTCTTTTATACTACAACCCCATACTATCACACTGGTATCACTTTTTAACTTTTATCACCTTTTTGTTGTTAAACAATATCAACAAAGACAAGAAATGCTGATTATTGTGTGAAAAGTCATCTAAAATACATGTACATAATGTTAGCTAAAACATTCTGATTGCAAAGAATATTTTTGTGTACACAAACAAAATCAAAATTAGCTTATGCAATCAATTGTGATGTGATGAGGACCATGGTCTTTTTTATCATAATTAATTCATATAATAATAATGAATGGAGCCATATTGTAAATGTTTCTATCATTCTTCCTCCCATCTTTCTCAGGTGCTACTCTGACCTTGGCAGGACAGGAGGCAAACAGGTGGTCTCTCTCTACAGGTCCGGCTGTGTTTACAGCGGCATCATTCAGCATGAATTTCTTCACGCTCTGGGCTTCCACCATGAGCAGAACAGGAGTGACAGAGACCAGTATGTGATAATCAACTGGGAAAATATCGACTCACGTAAGCTGCATTTCCTTCTTCACATGAATGTACTGCAGTCTTGAATTCATTTTATGTTTGGACATGTTGACAAGAACATGTTGACAAAACTGATTGAAAAATGATGAATAGCTTTAAAAACCAGCACGATATCTTGGCAGAAATGGTTTACAACTTTCAGAAACAATCCACCAACAACCTGAACACTCCATATGACTACTCTTCTGTGATGCATTATGGGAGGTAAGAAAATGGCACCCAGTTAAAAAGAATTATTTGTCAAGAGCTGTGTTATCTTATGTGTTACTAAATTAAAAAAAATATTGAAAAATATTGCTCCTCAAATGTTTAAAATCACTGACCGTCATGTTCTTCTATAGCACTGCTTTCTCAACCAATGGAAGGGAGACAATCACACCAATTCCAAACCCAAATGTGCAAATTGGACAGAGACAGGGAATGTCCACCACTGACATCCTGAGGATCAAGAAACTGTATGGATGCTGTGAGTATGACCTCCTGTATAATATGGAGTGTTAGTAACTTTGGGATTGCTAAAATGATGGGTTGCTTGCTGCAATAGAATTCAATTCTGACTATTCCTTCTTCTTTCTAACAGAAAAAGCTCAAACTGATGCTGTCCCAGTCTGGAACCAGAAAATTGATGTAACAGCTGAGATTGGAGAGCACAAGTTCTTACATGATGGTTGTTAATTGTGAACATTATTCCTCTCATGTTGATATCACTGGAAAATAAAATGACTGAAAAGAACTTAAAAGAACTCATTCTGCTGTTGTCCTGCTGCTTTCTTGTATCATGGCAAAAGAACTGAAGTTTAGCATCACAATCACAAAAAAAGTTTTAATCACAAAACATATATTGTTAGATGATGACGGATATGTTTTGTTGGTATTATTCCTCTCATATTAATATTCAATTAGTAAAATAACAGGAAAAACTCTGCTTTTGTTCTGCTACTTTCATGCATCATACAATTATATTATCTATAACATAACATAACATAACATAATATAACATAAAACAAACACACAACAATTCTATTTCCATAATTATTCCCAGTATCTTATCAGAATCCTTTTAGAAATCATCAGCTATACAACAGTTTACATAGAAAACTATAATTTAAAATGCTTATCCCTCTATGGAATGATTTTTATTTTTTTGCAGAAAAAATATTTTGCCCGACATTTAGAGAGCTTGGGGGTCAATATTGACATACGTACGGCCACAGCAATGAAGAGGAATAATCAATGAATTTGTCGATATTTGTTGGTAGAGAACACATCATGAGTGTGGAGGGGGCTGGGTCTGAGATGCCAGGTATCACTGTTGAACCTTTTCTTGAGGTGTTGTGGGCCTACAGTAAATCAATGAAACACCCATAAAGGAAAGTGCCTGCTTGATAACCCCACTGAAATGTTCTTGAAGGCTGTTGGTGATGTTTTTATGTTTTTTGCCCACAAGGTTAATTTGGAACATCCTCCTCATCTATGTTATCAGCCTCTTCATAACCACAGACACAAGCTCAGTGTCAGGGCAATCCTTTAAATGACAATAAAATATTGAAATATAGCTGCAAGCAGCAATGCAGGGGCTTAGCAGTGCGCTATAGCAGGAACGGCTATGGCAGCCCATGGCATGAGCAAGCACTCACAGCAAGTTTGATTGCAATTAGATAAAGAATGGCTGAGAAATAAGCTCATTTACTTTGTTACACTGCCCCTAGAGGCCAAATTACACCAATGTCCTTGTGCGTCCTCACAATCAGCTACCATGTCCCTGGACTTCATAAACCAACGAGTTGCTAAGACGGGAGCTCACTTTCTTTATTACAGCACCCCTAGAGGCCAAATGAGACCACTTTCCTTGCATGTCCTCACAATCAGCTACTTTGTCCCTGTCCCAAGTTTGGACTTCATACATCAAAGCGCTGCTGAGATACAAGCTCACTTCCTGTATTGCAGTGTATTGCACAAGCTCACTTCCTGTATTGCAGTGTCCCCCAAATGATGCCAATTTCCTAGTGTGTCATCACAATCAGTTAACAAGTCCCCTTGCCAAGTTTGGACTTCATATATCAAAGCCGTGCTGAGATAAGAGCTCACTTCCTGTTTGGCGGCTTCATCGCCGTATTTGATTCGCTGTCACGGGCAAATAAACTTGAAATTGAAAAATCTGACAAGAATCGTATGTGCGGCTTGATCTGAAAATCATCTCCGCCAAGTTCCGTGAAAATCAGATGAAATTTGAAACCGCTTTTGTAGAGTTTGGACTAAATCCAATATGGCGGAGGTCCAATATGGTGGAAAGTGACGGAATAGGGGTCGATGAACTCGGGATGGTCCAAGGATTCAGACGCTACCTCAATTGTGAAAATCAGACAAAAGAGTCAAGGATCATGCGCATGAACGCATGTCTAGCGTTGAACTGGTGGTGGTGCTAGAGTGTTCAATGTATATGCATAAAAATTGCTGTGAGTGATTGGGACAGTGTCCTGACTAATGGTATCGAGTTTTGTTATGTTAACTCAAAGCGTCACGGAGATGTTAGTCCACTTCCTGTTTGGCGGCTTAATCGCCATATTTGATTGGCTGTCAAGGGCAAACAAAAATGAAATTGAAAAATGTGACCAGTATCTTTTGTGCGGCTCGGGCAGAAGATCATCTCTGCCAAGTTCCGTGAAAATCGGATGAAATTTGTGACCGCTGAAACTTTTCATGAAACTTTTCATGACGTGACAACTGGTTATCAAATGCTGCAGCTGCTTGAAAATAAGCTGATTATTTGTATCAGGTGTGTTGGCGCAGGGGGGAATCTGGAACATACAGGATAGGGGGTCCAGGAGAACTACGCTTTTGAATAATGCCTTAGCAAAAGTGGTTTAACTGCATAATGTTGCCCTGAGGGAACGGACAAAAAAGTAAATAAATGAAAACTAAATATGCATTTGAACAACTAAATACACGTCTTTACATATATTAATGCACATACTATTTTTGTTTATACATTTATTTCAGTTTAAACACATACATGATGAGGGTTAAGGATCTACAGTGTGAGACCAAGCATGCTTTTGTAGCGTCATCACCTAACTTTTCCAGCTACACTCAGGCCCAGTGCTGTTTTTCAGCGGGGTAATACAAATTCAAACTGTAGCCATTTTGGGTTTTCTCTGTAGACCCATAAGGTCTTACCCATGCGAATCCCACACAGGCCCACTGTGGGGTAGAACATGATGGGCCGTCTGGTACATTTGTCAGTGTTTCAGGCCTATCCACAGTACCAACGATAACTATAAAGACAAATGTAAACATAACTGCAAGCAGCAATGAGGGGGCCAAGGAGCTCAACAGGACAGAGTTACTGTGGAAACTTTATCTAAACATGTCAAACACATCGCTGTAAACACTGACAGCAACTTTCATGTTAAAAACAACAGCCTAATAAATTCATCCAATGTGTTATTACTAGCATTTAAAAAGTAATTTTCTTCTATTTTTTTGTTATTTACAAAATTAGTCCTGAAAAGGGTGGTCGTCTTATATTCAGGGTTGTTTTTCGCGGGCCAATATGGTATCTGTATGAGATAACCGTGTTGGCCCACTCAAGTACACTTGTTCCCTTAGTTCCATAAAGAAACTGATGATTTCTAAAAAGATTCTTAAAGGATATGCTGTATTATTTATTGGTGTTTGTTTAATTGTTCTTATTTTTAATTGTTTTTTTACTATGATTACTGTGGGGTATATCTTACAACTGATAGCATATTTTTACTACCATATTTCTCTTGAGACTCAGTCAGGACGATGGAATATCAGGATCCAGTCTTTTATTCTTTTCAATGAGGGGCCAGTGCCCCTCAAGGTAGAGATGCATGATTGTGTCACCCCATCATGGGTTTCACCAGTATTCTCTGACTATACAAAATATTGCCCCGACAGATGATAAGGCTGGTAGAGGTAGTTCCAAACACTTGCCCAGTTTTGTCAATAGCCATGCCAGGACCACATGCCAGCTACCAAGCCAAACATCCTTAAGCACTCTGCATAACATGTTGTCTTAGTCCAGTTGTTGAATTTGTGGGAGCAGTGGTGGTGTCGTCCCATAAGAGCTTCCATTAGACACCTGACCCTGACAGCAGGCTTAAATCCCCCTGCAGACACACCTGTGGAGGGCTGTATAAAAGCTCAGGTGAGATGGGTCTCAAACACTGAGCTCCAGTGAAGTAGCCGTCCACAGCATCTCCACACACTGAAGCAACATGGACCTCAGAGCCTCCATCTCCCTTCTGGTGCTGCTGCTTGGCCTGTCCAAGGCTCTGCCTCTCATGGTAAGAATACCTGTGATATTCAAAACTCCACTTCTAAAGGCTATCTGTGGGATTCTCCTGTTTCATTTAAACCATTTTTTGTCTGTAGGCTGATGGTGATGAGAATCACATTTTCCTAGAGGAGCGTGACAGTGTGGATTTGACCACACAGATTTTAGCTACCAACAATGGTTTGTTTCTCATTGTTTAAACAAATGGACAGTTAAGTTGAGGGTATGCACAAACTCACAGAGTCTCTATGAATAACTTTCAAATGATATTTAATCTTTCAGCTTCCAGTGAATTTCTAATTGAGGGAGATCTTGTGGTGCCAAAAACCAGAAATGCTATGACTTGCTGGAACAATAACTGCCTATGGAGGAAGTCTGCTAATGGAAAAGTTGAGGTGCCTTACATAGTGAGCCCTGATTTCTGTAAGTGAACTTATTTGTAGTATTCTGTAATATGCTGTACATATATTTTAAAGCACATCCATTATGCATTTATAACCATTATTTGTGTTTTCAGCTTCCTATGATGTGATGACAATTCAAAATGCCTTGGCTACCTTCAGCAGTAAAACCTGTGTGCAGTTTGTTCCTCGCTCAACCCAGGGTGACTACCTCAGCATTGAGAACAGGGATGGGTGAGTTCATTTAGCACTGTGCTGAAAATGCTTTTCCTTCTATGGTCGATTCTATGGCCACACCTACCTGCCTGGAAAAGGTCCTTTTGTCTTTTATACTACAACCCCATACTATCACACTGGTATCACTTTTTAACTTGTATCACCTTTTTGTTGTTAAACAATATCAACAAAGACAAGAAATGCTGATTATTGTTTGAAAAGTCATCTAAAATACATGTACATAATGTTAGCTAAAACATTCTGATTGCAAAGAATATTTTTGTGTACACAAACAAAATCAAACTTAGCTTATGCAATCAATTGTGATGTGATGAGGACCATGGTCTTTTTTTTTATCATAATTAATTCATATAATAATAATGAATGGAGCCATATTGTAAATGTTTCTATCATTCTTCCTCCCATCTTTCTCAGGTGCTACTCTGACCTTGGCAGGACAGGAGGCAAACAGGTGGTCTCTCTCTACAGGCCCGGTTGTGTTTACAGCGGCATCATTCAGCATGAATTTCTTCACGCTCTGGGCTTCCAACATGAGCAGAACAGGAGTGACAGAGACCAGTATGTGATAATCAACTGGGAAAATATCGACTCACGTAAGCTGCATTTCCTTCTTCACATGAATATACTGCAGTCTTGAATTCATTTTATGTTTGGACATGTTGACAAGAACATGTTGACAAAACTGATTGAAAAATGATGAATAGCTTTAAAAACCAGCACGATATCTTGGCAGAAATGGTTTACAACTTTCAGAAACAATCCACCAACAACCTGAACACTCCATATGACTACTCTTTTGTGATGCATTATGGGAGGTAAGAAAATGGCACCCAGTTAAAAAGAATTATTTGTCAAGAGCTGTGTTATCTTATGTGTTACTAAATTAAAAAAAATATTGAAAAATATTGCTCCTCAAATGTTTAAAATCACTGACCGTCATGTTCTTCTATAGCACTGCTTTCTCAACCAATGGAAGGGCGACAATCACACCAATTCCAAACCCAAATGTGCAAATTGGACAGAGACAGGGAATGTCCACCACTGACATCCTGAGGATCAAGAAACTGTATGGATGCTGTGAGTATGACCTCCTGTATAATATGGAGTGTTAGTAACTTTGGGATTGCTGAAATGATGGGTTGTTTGCTGCAATAGAATTCAATTCTGACCATTCCTTCTTTTTTCTAACAGAAAAAGCTTGTCACAAAAGAATTGTGAACTTTATTCCTCTCATGTTGATATCACTGGAAAATAAAATGACTGAATAGAACTCACTCAGCTGTTGTCCTGCTGCATTCATGTATTATGGCAAAGAAATCTATTTCCATAGTTAGGCCAAGATGGTTATGGTCATTACTGTACACACTTTTTGTCCAAACCAACCTACTTTATAATAAAAAAATACTTCAACATTTTAAGAGAAATGTACAGTAATCGTAGTAAAACAACCAATTGAAAATAAGAACAATTATACAAACACCAATAAATATACAGCATATCCTTTCAGAATCCTTTTAGAAATCATTGTTTCTTTATGGAACTAGGTAACTAAGAAACTCTTGTTGTAACCACTTTTCTGAGTAAACCACATACTTGGAATACCCCCCTTGTCAATCAACTGTATTTGTAAACAATAACAATAACATTAGTTAAACTCCAAAAGAATTGAATGTGCAATTTCACTAGATGTGACCACAGAATGCATTTCAAGTCCAGTAAATGACCATATGGAATTCACAAACCATTTAGTTTGAAAAGGAGTCTTAAAACAGAAAGGGTAATCCTGGTAAAGCTGACTGTGTGGTCTAAACACTTATGTGGCCCTGCAGTGACTGCCATCCATGCTTATATAAATGATGATGCATGAGCCATGATGTAATCAGTCTCACATCTGTGAAACCAACTCAAAGTCTGACTCTAATTATGTACAAAATAAAGCATAATCATGGTGAGAGGCACTCTTCCTGTTTTTTCTTTTCTTCGGTAGGCTTTTTTACTGTGTATGGAGCGTAGGCCTACTACCACAAAGCAGCTTCATCACATTCTCCAGCTTTGATCCACAAAAGCAAGCCTGTGGTGACAGTGGCATCCAAAAAAAGCTCCTCTGACTCCCAGATGACATATTCCCACCGTCTATTCGCATGCAGGCCACAGACGTCAATAGTGGCCGGGCCTTTAATGGGTTCCTGTGGTTGGAGTGTCAAGGTAGGTGCCAGTTGTCTATCACAAGAAGTTACTGAGGGTCAGCATCCCACCACGATCAACACAGACATCCAAGCCAAACACACAAACCATATCTGCAATCAGAGTTTATGCTTCAAAGTCTGGGTGCTGGCTGTTCCTCTTTGTAATCTAACACATTTCTGTCATTCTCTGGTGGAGACACTTCACACCGTCCTCCACCTGAACCTCTGTGGCGTGTGGTTGCCTCTGACGTCCCTTGCTGCGCCTAAGACACTGAGAAGTCTTGTAAGAATGATATTGGAGACTAGACACCCTGAGGACACAGACGTAATGCCTTCCCCTCCTGTCTACACCTGAACAGGCTGCGTTCTGTACTCAAACCAACTGCTGCCCACAAGCCTCACCAGAATCCACTGTTCCCATTCAAACATATTTGTTTGTACAATGCAGCTAATGTTTGTTTAAACGGGTACTTAAACTGGTAAGCAGTAAATCACTTCAGCTTTCTACAGTTGATGTTAGTGACCTCAAGTGTGTTAAATACTGTTATAAATAATGTGGGCTCAAAACCCTATGATGAATGCATGCATGATGATATGAATGGCTCAAAATAAGAGTGACTCTTAATTTCAACAAGAGATAAATATGTAACACTAGTCTATCTATCTTCCTTTAGTCCTGGCTTGGTGCCCCTTGGCCTGGTTTAGAACAACTTGTTTTCGTAGGGCGAGAGACCGAGATGAAGGCATTTGCTGTGTTTAACTACGCCCTGGCAAACACAGACAGCTTCTCATTCTCCCGAGATTGAACCTTCCGACCGCAGCGCTATCCAGATAAACATTCAATCTATTCCGTACCTTCTCTCTTCAACAAACATATACGAACGCGCGAGCGCGCACACAGGACTGAACGGAGAGAGAGAGAGATGCCAAGAGGCACATAGCATGCATTCATATAGAAACGCGCTTTAAAAATAACCTACATTACTCCCAAATGGATATGGTTATTTAAGACAAGAACTGTTTGAGACATAGAGGCGGTTTCGATGCGAGAGCAGTGACAGAAATGTGCATTTTGTTAGCGGACCTAGACGATAAACCCACGACTATACACGGTCGATATAGGCCCAGCTCAAAGGTTCGACTGTGACATTCTCAACCCACGTCTCCCTCTAACGGAGTCTTTTTTTCTGTCCACTCGCCACAAACCCTGAGCCCCAAGCGTTTAAATCTGGCTTTTTCGTGAGTGGTCGGTGTCTGGAAATCGCTCACATCCTGTTTACGCCGGAGATTTTCAAACCCTGACCGCATCTAGCTGGCAAATCCCTTAGACAAATCCGCACACTCAACCCTCACAAAAGCTCAGTAGCTGGGAGAAGAAGAAAAAATACAGACTCAGCTATCTTCTTCAGAGGAAAAGGCATTTTCATAGATAAGCTTTTAGTTCTTAGGTTCTCAAAATCATCCAATTTTAATGCTCTAATCATAAAACATGACAATTAATGCATAGAAACTATTTACATTGTGAATATAAGAGGTCTAAAAAATATCCATCTATCACCTCTTACCTAATATCATCTAATTATGCCTACTATACAGGTATATCCCACAGGGAGAAACAACCCTTTCTACAGTGGGACTAATGTAATCTGGATACAGAAAAAAGAAAGAAATACGATTAATATTCATTAATTTACACATTGCAGTCTAGACTTGTTATTTAGCTGTGAGAGACGGTATACACATACATGAAGTCCCAAAGCCAAAGTACAATCATGGTTTAAGAAAAAAAAAAAAAAAGCATAAATAGACACTCGCCCACACGCACACTCAATACTTAATCTCCCAAAGGTGTTACAGCACAAACAAACATACAACTATAGATATTTACTTTCTATTCATGAATATTTTACACTCCATGACAAAACAACATTGGTACATTTGTGCATTTTTGTGCAGAATCTGTGCATCCTGCCAGACACTGAAGGCATGTGAGTCTCTAGCTTCCTTCTTCACTAATCTCCAGAAACTATCCTCTCTTCTTCACACTCTCTGCCTGTCTGCCTCTTTCTGTCCCCTTTCACATGATCAGCGACACTTGCAGGACTTGACCACCATGTTGGAGAGCTGCTCCACGCGAGGGGTCCGGCCCAGGAAGTAAACGATGGTGAGGGGCTCCAGGTCCTGGGGCACACAGCAAGGGGAGGCTGACGCCTCGGGATTCAGTTTATTATACAGTGGCAGGATCTGCGTAGAGGATAAGGAAAATGAGCGAGTCAACAAGAGACCCACTAAGCTCACAAAAAAGCATACAGGTAAGTCCTGTAATACTCTGTAATTACGGTAATAAGAAGTGTACCAGTAGTAGACCTCACCATGTTGTAGTGATTGTCAGCACTCCAAAGGTAGGGGCAGTTTCCTGCGCAAAAGTTGGCTTTGTATCCTTTTGGTTCATGTATCCATTTCCAGTTAAGGTCCCGACGAAAATCAATGTACAGGGACCTCAGACAACAGCCCTGGTCCGCATTCCTAGCAGTGAGAAAGGATAGAGATACCATTTAAGTACAAACACAACTCTAAGACAATACAAATACGTACCTTTAGCCTTTGATCACAACTTCAACATATATCATTAGCTTGCATCTGGGCTTTTACCACAAAAACAAATCAGGAGCAAAAATTCAGACACACCCAGCAATACACGTTTTGTGAACATTATGCATGATCATACCGAGAGCATGTGGTGGTATCGGGAGCAGCCCGCTTCTTACGGTTTTTCTTCCCAGGGTTCTCCATTCTGTCCGTTGGGAGAAGGGTGAGGATCAGGTGGGGGGTCTTGGTGCTAAACTCAATCTGACCCTTTGTGGGCCCTTGTCTTCTAAAGTCATCATCAATGCCTGTAAAGGTTAATGGAAAAAAAAAACAATTCAAACATGGGTCAAAATGCTATGTCCACATAAATTTGATGCAGCGTCTTGTTTAACATTATAGAACACCGACCTTGACATCCTTTTCACTTCTAAACAGGGGAGAATTAATACAAATCTGTAACTACAATTACAGTCATTACCTGCAAACCGTGCCTCCAGCTCCTCACTCTTGTTGGGCACAATATTGTTTGTGGATGGAACGAATGTACAGCAAGGACAATGAACACTGAGTTTCAGGCCAAGGTTCCTTTCTGAGGACAGAGAGAACATACACAGATCAGTGGATTGAGAGCTACATAGATATCTACATAAGATAATAAATATATAGATCAAGAGAATCTTCATGCCATTATTTTCCCTGTATTCACAATAGGACATACAGTAGTATAGAATGAATCCTGGAATTTCCTAAATAGGAATTAGATATTGTCTGGGCTACTTTTTCACTGTAATTTTCTTCCACCATTCCATATGATAACTACAATAACAGTTATGGGCACCTGTTAAATTATATATAGGAGTATGAGGGTTCATATGTAGGTTCGTTATTGGTCAAAGGCCTAACCTCTGTGTGCCAACCATTCCTTGACCGTCTCTGTGACATCAATGGACATCCACGCCCCTTTCTCTTGAGGATGCACTGTCCGAGAGTCAATGTATCTCTGTGTGGGAGCTGTCTCAACATCAGCCTTCAGCAGCTAGGACAGAGAGAACAGTGAAAATGTAAGAGACAAAGGAGGACATATTACATGGCTCTGCCAACCTAATTCTCCTCAGTAGTGACACACAGTGAAAGCAGTCTGGCTCTGAGGCTTGGGGAAACAGAGGGTGCATTGGGTGGAGTTGTCGCAGAGCTAGAAAAGAGCAGTGCCATCTAGTGACTACAATGGATGACTAAAAGTTGCCATAGCCAGAGACACCAACATTATATTAGTATATTGGTATAAATGTACTTCATCAAATTAAAATGACTCTGAAGTTTTGAAGTCATACTGACTTTGACTGTGTCAAACACATGTGTTTCTTGTGCTATTGGAATGACAGAAATGGTGAGACATCACATAATTTCATGACTGGGATAATTATATGCACAACAGGGCCTGTAATTACCTGATATACCTCCACCCTCTGTTCGGTTGCGCGAGCCTGGGGGTTGGGAATTCTGTAGATCCTGAACTCTGCCTTTACCAATGTACTAGAGTTTCGCTCTACGTTAGTGACATCAAAGCCCACCACTCTATAAAATAGACTTGGTGGAGTAGGGTTGATGATGTCTGTGTAAATACAAAAACCAAATGCATACTGATTTACGACACGTTGTGATTATATACGTGCAATCTTCTACCCTATAGCCTAAACAAGGCCTCAGTGGCATATCATTAAAAGTATATTAGCCATACCTGAAGTAGCATGACGTCTACACTACCGTTCGACGGTAGCCTAAGTCATAACAAACTACCAATGGTAGTTAAAAAAAAAAAAAAAAAAACAATTTAAGGGCAGATCAGATGTCGACATGTATTCCTCTGCACTTACAATGAACTATACAGTGCATTGTGGTCCACAAAGCAGCACAGAACACGGTTTACTCACTGGAGTCAGGTGGTTGCATATCCACGCGCTGTACCTCTTTGGCGTAATAATCCTCCTCACTGCTTTCGCGGTCGCACGCATCTGCCTGGAGTGCCCGCTCCTTCAGCAGTTCTCTAGTGCTGTTGTAGAGTAACATTACCTCTGGCGGTACTGCCGTCGGTGTTGGACTTGGCTCTGCTTCAGGCGGTGAACGGATACGGAGTTTGCTCAAAATTTGTCCGCGCACCGCTTCGATGCGTTTTGACTTATGGTCGTCCAAGTCAAATGAATGACAAGTCGAAAGCCCTTCTGTTGACACGGTTAGTTTTAGCATCAGCAATACAAAGTTGAAAAACAACATTGTTGCATAAAGCTGAATGGTAATGATCCGTAACAGTAGTCCAGAATTCGTGTGTGTGTAATTCCCTGTTGAGGTCCGGTATCACTGATGGTTCCTTTAAGAGCCTGTGGATTTTGAAGGACTGAGAGTGGCGTAGGTTGAGCTACCGTCTGTAGCTACCTGTAAAATGACCCAGAGAACTTCCAAAACTCCACTGTTATTCTGTCCGATGTGTTGTGGTCTCATAACATTCAGGTGACGACAAACATCCACAAGCAACGTTTCAGACGAACATTTCAGCTGAGCAAAGTTTGAGTCCCAAGAAGAACAATATCTTCATTTTTGTTTTATCGACAATTTTAGCCCATGACAGTGTAATTTCCAGCAGCGGACCCAAACACCTGACGTTTAGGGCATTGAAAAGAATTCTGAGAGCTAGTGTTTTACATCGCCGTTAAATATGGGAGATTTCATTGCTTAGTGAGACAGACTTGCTGAGCAAACTTCGAGCCTATGTGGCCTCCAAGTGATGGTTAGCGTTTTTGCGGTCTGTCTTGGAACTTAGGAAGAGAATGCTATTTTTGCTGAATTTCTTTCGTTTAATGTTAGGCTGCAATAGTGTCTCTTTCCCGTGTCATACTAATCATCCCGATAGGCACTTCACTTTTAACTTGAATAAATAAAAATAAAAAAACATTTCTGGTAAGCTTAAGGCTATGGTTTGTCGCTTCAGCAGTTGTTTGGCGCAAATAAATCCAACGACATTTCCAGACACATATTCACCTATTTCGGCTGAAACTCGAAAAAGTATCTCCAACTGAAATCCTTGGCGCAGTTCTCCTTGGAATTCGATGACTCCAACCGAGAGAAAAACATGGAAATGGCTCTCATGTGAATGGTCAGATTAGAAATCTAATTTCAGCTGTATATTCCATACGGACATTGAGTTGCACGTGAGCGTGAAACTCATGGACAACCTTCTCTCTTGGATAGAGAGACCAAATCGATCTCAGTCGAGAGGAAGAGACTCAGACAGAAAATGTGTGTACGGGAGGCAAGAAAGAAAGGGCGAGAGAGAGAGAGAGAGAGTATGCGCAAACGTGCGCAAGGGATAATACCCAATAGAGTCTATGTGAATCAAATTATACAGGACAACACACGAAGAGATTGGGCTCTAAAGTTTCAGTGGAAGTGGAGTTCATTTCAATTGTGGTCAACCAAAAGAACAAGATGCTTTTGTTAATGCGCTGCCTTGCCTCAGTGAAAGTCCCGAGGCTGAACTTTCTGCCACTGTTGGAGGCGCACCTCTTGGAGCGGTTGATGGCGAAAATTGCACAACACATTCTTGCAATATTCGTGTTCAGAAATGTTTGCCTCCACCCTGCACAGGTGGTTGGTGGTTATTTGTTCACTACTCCACAAGTCTCTCCCTAAAGACATATCAGGAAATTGTTACATTTTTAGTCTATAATTTTGCGCAAACGCGTTTACATGGAGGCATCGAGAGCAAACCTAAGATAATCTAAAGCTTTGAAATGCTCCATCTTCATTTTGTGCACACCCTTTCTTTATCCTACCTCTCCCTGCTCTTCTCTCCGTCTCATTGTTAATTATACGCTAGAAAATACATGATCGTTAATCTTTCAGAGCGCTGATTTATTGCTGTTCCTGCTCTTTTCCCATTATAACGTTATTATAGTTTTGGTCACAGCCCTGTAATTGTGTCTCAAACTGTAAGTAGAAGGAAAAGGTAATGCACCGAGTAGAGTAGTGGGGACAGACCTCCAGACGAGGCTCTTTTAGTGTTGGGGTTCACATCCTCGGGTGGTTGGTGCAGTTCATGGGAAGAAATATGTCGTGTTCAAACATGACTAGAGCATTTCAATTTCATTAGCATGACGCCTGCCACAATCCAACTCGACAAAATGCTACGCTGACGTGGATGTGGTCAATTTGGCGACATCTAGTGCCAGAATCAGGGGGCGTGTGGACCGAAGATGCCTCCCAACTCTAGTGGCTAGCTGCGGTATTGCAATATGGAGACCGAAATGCTTCCTCAAAAACATCGTATCCCTCTTTCTTTTGACCCGCTTGAAGATATATTTAGACACACTGCCGTGCCACGTCATCATATGCTTGAAGTCTGCATTTCGTTTTCAACCAGAGCTGACATACTGCGCCTAACTCAAACTAAGAAGACTTAAATTGCCAAACGAGAGATGTGCCTTTATATTAATAAAACAGATGTGGATCTGGGTCGACTGATACAGTCCATTTTCTGGGAACATTGACGAGATTCTTTTCCATCACATCGCAAATGAGAAAAGCAGAAAATGCAATTATCGAAACTTTATCCCTTGTGTATAAACCAGCCCTGAACTTCTGGCAAAGAGTCAGTAGAACGTAGGATACAATGGGCTTTGATTGCATTTAGCCCATAAGATAGAAAAAGTATCTGTGGATGATGCAAGAGTTCTTTTCTTTCCCTGGCACTTTTAAAGACAACATGAAATACATAGTTCTTCCTTAGAAGCTTGCTGTGGCATCCACATCCTTTCATAGTTGTGTAATACACTTTATACAATCTAACATGATTTGTGCATCTGATGGCATGCAATGGCAAGCTGAAACAGAGAAGTATTTTCAGGCACTCATTATTCATGAGGATCCTCAATACACCCACAAGACCAGAGGCATAGCTGTGAAAAGTTGACTAATATTCAAAAAAGGTGATTTATAGGGTGTATAGATATATCCATTGCACTCAACTACATTTTGCCCTGCATCTGAAGAGTTACATTTGTACATCGCCAGATTAACTGGCAATGTCACATTATTGGTGAGAATAGTTATTGTAGGTAAGTCATAGTTGGTTTAAGAAAACTACAAAAGACTGGAGGGCATTCAACCATTTTATTATTTTTAGAACATATGAATTTCAATAAAAACACATAAATAAACCAAAATCACAGAAAGAAAAACAATCCCCTATGGAGTTTGAACGTCAGATGTTTAGGTGGGATGAAGGAGAATTTTCAACATAATTTATATAGCCTATCAGAGGATAACTTCTAAAAAATGTTAGGATTCATCGTCATTTAACAGCATGTTAGGAACTCCTCTTGAGATGGGAAACTCTCTTCCTGATTCTGGGCACTGGAGACACCCCTCAATTACCTCCACCTAGAGAGAACAACAACATTCCACAGAGAGTTAAATTAGCTACACTCCACATTATGTGCTCTACTCTCGAAACCACATGAGAAGTCTCACCTCTAACAAAACTCTGTGAACTTTGCGCAGAAAGTCATCATTATTCTCAAATTCGGGGACAACTGTACCCGGAAGATCCTGAAGGTGGCCCAGCTGCAAAACATATTAATGACAAAATATAACAGTGTTTTGTGTGTTGTGTCGATCTGTGTATTTGCATACATATTCATATCAAAACAGAAGTCAAGTGCATAGGTGTTGTGTCTGTAGATCTGTGACCTATGATCTAGTCAAGTGCATTATCAAGTGCACAGGCCTATGTGCGTGCCTATAACAAGCATTCTAAACATATATTATCATGACAATTTGCGCCGGTTCATGTTTGTTACCAAAATTAACGATAAAGGCCAAGGACTCACCCCATCCGCTGCCTGTATTAAGGCACTCCACTCAAGCTTGGGGATCATCCGACTGACAAACTGTGGGTTAAACTCCACCTCGTTCACCTTAACCTCTGTTGCCTTTGAGGAACATCAAGACGATAATGGGGGTTGAATGAACCTGCTCAGGTAAGGTGGTCTAGTTTCCCCATCCCTGACTTCACCCCGCACATTTACATTTAATAGCAATTAGATTAAAGACGAACAACTATCATGTTGGTAGATTTCATATCCAGGACACAATACAAACAAGCAGAGCGACGTGGCTATTAGCTACAAGCAATGCAAACCTGTAACGTTAGCGTTGTTCAGCATAGGCTACAGATTTTTCTCCGTAGATTTTTGTCGATACGTGTTTGAATTTACCTTGACACTTAACTGCTAATAACAATTTGGCCTGAACCAATTTAAAAAACAAGTGTCGACAACTAACAAGATAACATTAATATTAACTATCTAACACGAAAGACAACAAGACAAGTCTTACTTTGATTAGAAGTGGGTATCCTTTGGTTACTCCCTTCACATGCGATGTTAACATGTTGTGTGTAAGCAGTTTCATGATGGAATTGCAATTATTGGTTTAAATGGGCAAAACACAAATAAAAGCTTAATCATCAAAGGCCTGCGCCGAAACACGAATTTTCGCTTGTATGCAAGGAAAGCATGCGTCTCCGACTTGTTGGTGTGCAACAGTCAAAGTGTTCCGCTCACAACAGCAACGGTATTGATTTCAGGTCCTACGTTTAATGGCAACATTCAAAATTAGGTTTTGCTATGAACTAACCCAATTATCTGTAATCTAACCGATAATATAGATACGGGCATTTTACACTAGCCTCTCAGTGCCTAATATGACTGCCATTTCTTGCAACAATAAGCCCCACTCACCTGCTTGAGTCTGCAAGTTTGAGCTACACTTCCATGATGAGTCTCTGTTTGCTGTTAACCGCTTCGACCTACCGATCTACACATATTTTGTAGGCTAGCCTACAAATCCTTTAAGGATTCCCAAGTGTCTTTTTTTTTTTTTACATCATTGGACTTAACCTACTCAAACTCATTGCAGTCACAAACTTGTTACAAACTCCACCCTTGGAAACTGAATGGTCATTTTCACATGGAAAATACTATGGCCCCCCAGACCATATGGGAAAAAAAAACCTGTAGGCCTATGGTTCATATAGCTATATATGCTATTGGGCAGAACTACGTTCTGTTTCATACAAGTTCATTGCATGTCTTTTACAAAATATTAGATATCAGTGTGATATGTGGGAAATTACTATTCATTCAGAGAATGAAAATGCAAATTTATAGAAATTAGCAATGAAAACACTTTGGTAAACAGTGAATGCTTCAACATCAAGTTTGTATTGAGTGCCTTCCAACACGGAGCTGAACAAGTATTTTCTGTTCATAACCTGCCCATGGTTTCCAGCCCTACCCCGAATCCAGACGATTTTCAAACAATAATTAAACACACCTCAAACTATATGATGCCACACTAAGCAAAGACTTCCTAAGATCATATAACCTGAGGCCATACTTACTAATACCATACTTATGAATATGTCTCTATGTCCTCATCTCAGATGGCTCAGATGCCGGATCATCCATGTATTTTGTAAGAACAATCACTTAAATACAGCTGACCGAATCAGAATGAAAATGGCTCACATGTACATTAACATTGTCAAACCAAATTTGGTCTGAATTTGTGCAGCAGTATTTGAAATAATAACTGCGTGATAAATGGCGGGATGGAACTCTGCCAATGGAACAATTGCCTTCCTTCATTTTGTCATGGAATGTAATCAGTTGCCAGGGCAATAAAGGGAAGACTACCTGATATAATTAGTGCAACTCTCACCATCTTCTGCAAGAGTGAATGAAAACTAACTGTAAGGCTTGTATCGATGAAGTACAAATGAAATTTTATGTAATAAGATTGTAAAATATTATAATTTTAAACCTCATATAGGCTAAGTATTTTGATTATGCCATTTAAAAAGATATGTTAGGTGAGTTAATACTGGATAAAACAACCCTATATACTGTAACTGACATGTAAAGACATTGTAATAAATGTAAATACTATATTGGGTATTTAACAATATTTTAATTAATTGCAAGATTTTTACAAATGTACAGTGTGTTATACAAACAAAACACGAAAATGGTTCTACACAGAAAATATTTGTTTTGCATTACAACCAAAAGACTGTAATAGATTAGTAGATTCAAATATTCAGTATGCTGTAAATAAATATACTAATAATAAATGACTAAAGTAAAGTATTTCTGTAAATATGCTGTTTATTCCAATCTCTACAGTTAATGTTAAAACTACTCATGACCTTTGCAAATTTATAGTGGTGTAACAATCTGTCAAACAAATCACTCTAAATGAAGTGTAATTAATGTTCTGTAACCGTGTGTAACTACTGAGGTTAGCTGTGCTGAAGCTGACAGTTGCGCTAACACCCTCTGAAAAGACTGAATGTGAGATGTGGTGCATGGGATCTGATCAGAGGTTATGGCGGCGGAGGTGGAGTGCTGAGGAACAACCGTACAGCAGGGGTGAAGATCAGAATGGTTCCGAGCACAGAGACGGTGAGGAAAGCCCACAGGAAGATCCGGTCCAACACTTGCGCCACAAATTTCCAGTCCTGCACCACCTAAAACAACACAAAACCCACACTTTTTAATTTTAATTGTGATGTCATTTTTGGCAGACGTGTCACATTTTATGCTATGTTGGACAGGAAGCAGGCCAGCATAATGTTCCTCTTACCTCTCTGATGAAGTGCTCTTTACGGATGTGGCTTGAGATGTAACGGACAGAGTACGTGGCCTTCTCCAGCATAGTGACCAGGGCGTGGTCCTCGTCCTCCCTGCTGCCGTCCTGGCTCCCGAGGGTCCCTCTGTGGCTCTTGGGTTTGAGCTCCGGGCTGATGGGCTCTAGCTCCGGGTAGTGGTAGCGGTCAGTGTGGCCCCTCATGCACAAGAGACGAGGCAGCCTCTGCAAGAAGAGCCCCCGCACCCACGGCGACATGGGGTGGTAGGTGGCCGACGAGCGGTGGTGCACGTTGATGACAAAGACGGTGACGATGATGGAGAGCGTGACGAAGATCATGATGAAGAGCAGGTACTCGCCGATGAGCGGGATGACCTTGGAGGAGGACGGGATGATCTCCTCGATGACCAGCAGGAACACGGTCAGGGACACCAGGACCGAGGTGGAGAGCGAGAGCTTCTCGCCCTCGTCGGACGGCAGGTAGAAGACGAGGACGGTGAGGAAGGACAGGCCCAGGCAGGGGATGATGAGGAAGAGTGTGTAGAAGAGGGGGAGCCTCTTCAGAATGAACGAGTAGGTGATAAACGGGTAGGACAGCACGTCGTCGCGACGGTTGCCCCTCGCACCCGTGGCACTGAGGATCTCCCACTCGCCGTTGTCAAAGAAGTCCTTGCGGTCCACCTGGTCATCGGTCAGGACCAGGTCCACCATGCTGCCGTCGTACGTCCATGAGCCAAACTTCATGGTGCAGTTCTGCCGGTCGAAAGGGAAGAAGGTGACGTCCATGGTGCAAGCGGACTTGTAGCTGGCCGGCGGGGTCCAGGTGATGGTGCCGTTGTATTTAACAATGGCCTTGGTCATCAGAGAGCCCTCAAAGCGCCCATCTGCACTGTGCAAGACACAGAACACTAGGATGAGCCGAGTCAGGCCTACAATGTAATTCATTTTGTTTTATTTCCTGAGGCAGTATCTGCAGACTAATTATTCAGAAGCGTGTTACTGAAATAAAAGACTGAACTCAGCGGCTTTGCTTATGCAATTTTGTTTTGCTTTTTACATAATGCTGGATATTTATTTGACCAAGGCGTGATTCAACTATGGTATTAATAATGAATGAACTCACACGTATGCGCACACACACATGCACATACACACAAAAATACATACACACACACACACACACACAAAAATACATACATACACACACACACACACAGACAGACAGACAGACAGACAGACAGACAGACAGACAGACAGACAGACACACACACACACACACACACACACAAAGGGCTTACTTCTCATACAGCACAATGTCAGGCAACCAGATGCTCTCTGAAGGAACCCTGATTGATGTGATCCCCCCATAATCCTCTGGGTTCCAACGCAGCTTATAGTCTATCCACTCCTGCCAAAACACACACTCATAATGTATGCGTGATGTAAAAAAAAAACAAGGTTAAATTCTGTATATGTCTTGAGTTTTGAATTTAGTTGTGACAATGTCCTTACCTGCCACAACCAAACATTAGTGGTCATAAGCTGGTTCTTTTCATCCTGAAAAGAACAGACCAAATTAGATACGTAAGTGAACTGAGCAATACAGTTCCACTCAATCACAATACAAACAGTGAGAACAGAAATGGCAACAGGGGAAGGACAACCTATTCATGATGCATTTGTACTGTAGGTGCATGACATCTATCTATCTATCTATCTATCTATCTATCTATCTATCTATCTATCTATCTGTCTGTCTGTGTCTATCTATACTGTATAACTGTCTGCAATGTGGTAGTCATAAGGCGGGGTCAAGTCATTTTTTGAGTTAACAGATTTCCCCCAGGGGAGCTTCTGACAGATCTTCGCCATAACAAATTCTTGGCTGCCCACCACCTCAAAAGCCATCAAACATAATCAAAGGCAAGTGGAACACAGTATCTAGTGTTAAGCTCCATGCCTGAAGCCAAAGAGTTCCTGACAGAATTTTGACCGGACTTGCCATGATGTGATTTCAAGGTCTAAGAAAGAGTTTTTGTGGTTCAGGGCTTAGATGTTTGCCATTCATGTCTGGGACTGAGATATTTCATCATGACTAGACTTGTACTGTATCTGTGAGTGTATCTTCCAAAGAATGAGACTGAGAAAGACACTCCGTTAATGCCAGTCAGCTTTGCAAGGTTAGAGGCTAAAATTACCTTTAGGAAGTGGGCACTTGCCAGTAAACGAAAGGCAGATAAGGTAACTCTGTTTTGCTCCTGGTCCGCTAATTATGCAAAAATGATGATGTAATATGTCAGCTAATTGACTTTGCTTGGCCTGGGGGGAGAGGGTGTCTGTGTCTACTTGGGAGAAGGAAGCGATGAAGCATGTGGAGAGCCGAGCACCAGAGCGTCCTGTGCTGCCAGAGCTGTTGCTATTCTGAGGCAGCACTGTGGTCCTGCGTAAAGCGGACATCCTGTTGGGTTTTTATAGATATTTAGTGGATAATGCTTTGTACTGAACCATAGCACCCACTTTCCACAGAGCCAGATGATGTGTTCCTTGGGTAAGCCACAATGGAAGGGCAACTCATTCATTTTTGTGAACAATGAAAATATCATTTATAAATGTAGTTTTTATGAACATATAATTTAGAATACATTATAACATTATATACATGAAAAATACAATATAAATTCCAAACAGACCAAACAGTTTTTCACAACTGTCAAAATTGCTGCGCTTTCAAAATATGTGTCTTTTCAAAATATGACGGGTGACGTTTGAAATAGAACACAAATGACTAAATTCAGAATCGGACGCCCATGTATTCAAAACTTGGCATAGAAAGAAACAACATTCTTGGCCACACACCCAGTCAACCTTTGACTATGATGTAAAATAGAAGACTTTGCTGCCTTTCATATGGCCTTACATAGATCCACTCTCTCCTCAAAACATAAAAATAATAGTCAATGCTAGAGGGCACATGTGCTAAAACACACCCAGGAGACTCTGAGCAGCTGAAAAAAAGGTTAAATCAGGAGGAACATTTTTGGCATGAACATCTGAGCAAAGCAAAAAAATGCCTGAAAACACAAATGCTTTCCCAGCCAATTTTTTTTGCTCCCTGAGGTCTGGGTGCTTTCAGAAATGGTAGGCCTACAGTACCATGTCACAGGACTATACTTTTAAGTCTAGCAGTGCACTCTGCTTACGAGGAAACAACCACTCAGTAGTTTTATAATTACTACCAAGTTCTCCTGTTTGTTCCTCATAGCAGTTCTCTTCTTTTTTAACATTTATTTTTCATCCAAACTTCATACGTGCAATGCCCAGCCGTTATGAGCTAGTCAACCAAATTGTTTTATGGTTAAAATGTTGATTCATTTGCACAGAAGAAATTGGGCAATTACATACATTTTCCTCCCTGTTTTCTTTAATATCCATATGCAGAGGGAGAGAGAAAGAAAGAAAGAGGAAGGGAGAGAGAAAGAGAGAGTACAGTATAGGGGGGTTCTGGAGAGAGTTAATAATGAACACACTCCATTAAATGAGCCTGTAACTCTCCCTGAACATCAAAAAACACTCAGTCTGAGATGATGCAAAGGAGAGTGGGGTAAAGTAAAACGTGATAAAATAGGAGGTCTGTGAGAACTGCAGTCCAGTATCACTTCAGCGTAACCTAGTGAACTAAATAAAGTGTACAGTAAAAGTGTCATATGACAGGCTACATTTGCCACTCCTCCACGATTTCTCCACTTCTGAATTTTCAGACGATCATCTAGCATTAAGAAGGCTCTCATCTCCGTGGATGAGTCTATTTAGGGTAGATCATAGATATTGCAGTACCAAATGCAGCTCCCATGAGACCTACATCTTTCAGGACCACGGACAGATAAGCACAGATATCACGGTATATATGGTAGTACAATCCCTTTTACTGGAAATAATTAACTAGAATAAAAAAATCCATTGGATTACAGGTTTCCTGTATGCCATAAAAGGCGCATAATATGCAAACAAGGTATTACACAATGTAGAATGTGTCAGTTTGGCTTTGATTGTATGTGAATGTGTGATCTCACCACGTCGACAAGCTGTGAGATTTTGAGGCCAAAGCGGACAGTGATGGTGTGATTGGCATGCTGCGTGGGGCGGACCCAGCGCTGGTAACCCTGGAACAGGTTCCTCAGCAGCGAGTCCTCCATCTCCGCCAGCGACACAAACTCACCTGGGGCTGGGGACAGAAAGCAGACCTCCACTTATCGCTTATCACAGAGCACCAGCACAGCAGTTCCACTTTCATCACAGTAGCTCACATTTACTCCCTCTCTTTCTCTCTCTCTCTCTCTCTCTCTTTCTCTCTTGTTCTCTCTCTATCAGATAGACACAGCCTCTGTCACTAAGCTATGAATCGTGTGTGTCTAGTCTCAGCATAAAAATAAACAGGACCAAAATCTGTCTAGTTTTTACTGTAAAATTATGTCATATGTTTTTTCCTCAAAGCCACAAGCAGATTGTACTCTAATTTTAGAGGTTATATAAGAGGGTGAGAGAGAGAGACAGAGAGAGAGAAAGAATGGCAGGACGGTGACCAGAAAATTGCAGTTATAGGCCTTCGTCCCTCTCATATTCACCCTCTCGCCCCGAGGCATGGCGAATCTCAGAGAACAGATTCTCTAATCTACTTACAGAGTACCACGGTCAGTACAGTGAGCAATGAGGCAAGCAAATGCACACACACTCAGAGACCCACTTTTCTAAGCCCTCTAGCCCACAGAACGCGTACATGTTGTCTTGAAAGGTTTATTATCTTTCACACAGCATGCAACCAATGTGTATCATATGCAGTATTTTGACTTTGGACCTTGAAACAGTGGACATCTGCTCTATGTCACCAGAAGGGCATTCATTGTGAAAGCAGTTGTTATTAGTCATTTGACACCCTCAAATCTTCATCACTGTGTCAGCAGTGGCCACCTCTGGTCATGTCCTCTTGTGACATATTTCCCCATCACTAGGCAGAGAAGAGCTCTGTATCTCATGAGGGTGCAGGGTCAAATGTAGACTCTATAGGTTAGCAACATCAGGGTTGGCATGATTTAGAAATGATACTGTAATGTATGATGGTATGTTGATACAGTAACTGGTTATGTTGTAAGGGGAATATGTTTATGTCCCTTTCAGTTGGCTATACCTAAACACGAGTTTAAAAGACCCCAAATGTTGTGCGAAATTGATGAATATGAAAAATAACTCAAACGGTGTAGGAGATAAAACATTGTGCTGGAGATATTGTCACACAAGCTCTGATAACCAAGTGCATCGAAGATGTTTGTTAGAAGTTAGCCTACCCGGTGATTATTTCAGATATTTACAATCAGAACGCACTGTTGCGCAAGTCGCAAGTCCTCTGAAGAGAATGACTTCTAACCTTGTTCATCCCTAAAGCCTTTTCTAACATGCACATACCTCTTGGTAAGCATCCAATTGTAGTTGTAAAACCCACTGTTTATGCATAGAGAAATAGAACGTTACATACCCGGGATAGTGGCGAGGGTGGCAGAGGAAATCGCCAGAAGTACGGCAACAGTCGACAGCATCTCCGTTCGGTTTAGTCACAATTACATTACGCACCGATCAAGTCAAACCATGTGAAATCAAATGGCTTTTTCTTTATTACAATGAAGTATGTTGCAACGACCCTTCTGTCTTATCTGCAGGAGTAAGATCACGATGCAGAAGTGAATTATTTGCCTTCAAAAACTACCTCTTGCGACGTTGCTGGTTGATGGAACGTCCCGGTCGGTGAGTCCACTGCCGTTTGTTGAGCTCCGGTTCATTGATTGCACCGCGTGTGCTGATATGGGATGTGGTGAACGTGGACTAAAGAGGGCGCATCAGTGCCAATAACGGAATAAGAGTTTTCCTAAGATAACTTGTCTCATGATATCTTTGCCTTTTTGTCATGTTAGTTTATTAATAAAAGTCGTAATATTATTTAGCCAGGGAACTAAAGGTCCAGGTGATCTAAATTATTATTTTTTTTTTTTTTAAAAAAAGGTATGACAAGAACTCGGCTATAACCAAAACATATTGTTCAACTCTCTCAATGAATGTCCTATGTGGGAATACAATGTATCCGCTAGAGGGGGCAACGGTTCAATGTTCTCAATCTAGGCCTCTGTGGATATCTTGGCCTGTCCAATAGGTCTCGCTCTGCTCGACAAAAGCAATAACATCTTTTGGTCTTATTTGACATGCCCAAGTGCGTTTCTCACGATTTCTCACAATTTCTGCAAGTGCGTTTTGGAGCAATATAAGCGGGCAACAGTGTAGGGATTCCTCGTCAGTGGTAGTGAATAACAGAAAGGTTTTAATGTGCATTACTGATTAATCATGCATGAAAACGTATTGTAGGGATCATATCTAATTATTCTGCGCTAACATGACTTGACATGGGCCTTCATTGCATGTGCATGTACACAACCATTACCACCCAAGCTTGCGTGTGTGCATGCATACCCACACTATCATGGCCAAAGCAGATTCAGTTGGTTAATCATGCATGACCATTGCAATATCAAAATTCAATCCTATCAGAAAGATGTTTTTTTTTTGTACGTGTGAATGCGTGTGTCTCTCTCTGTATGTGTGTTGCAGTATTTAAGAATACCGGTACATTTAAAAGACAGTCTGCCAAATTAATGTTCATTTAAAGTTCCTTTTTTATTTCACCATTTTCTCTCTCTCTCTCTCTCTCTTTCTCTCTCTCTGCGTGTGTGTATGTCGGTCTGTCAGAAGAACTTGGTGGCACAACCCTGTTCTACAGAACTACAGAGGTGTCATTGCAAGGTATTTTTGTGTATATCAAGAGAATGTGCGCTCAGTTTACTAAAGTATGTGTTCATTTGACTAAATTGTGCGCTGATTTTACTGAAGTATGTGTTCATTTGACTAAATTGTGTGTTCATTTTACTAAAGCATGTGTTTATTTGACTAAATTGTGCGCTCATTTTACTAAATCACACTGTCATTTTACTAGATTGTGAGCTCAATTTAGTAAATAGTGTGTTCATTTTACTAAACTGTGCTCTCATTTTAATTTTTGTAAAATGAGCACACTATTTATTAAAATGAGGGCTCTATGCAGTAAAATGACTGCACTATGTAGTGAAATGAGTGAACAATATACTAAAATGAGCGCACATATAGTAAAACGAGCTCACTATCTAGCAAAATGGCCGCACAATATATTAAATTGTGCACACAATCTAGTAAAATGAGAGCGCAATTAAGTAACCGAATGCACAATTTTGTAAAATGAGCTCACAATTTAGTAAAACAAGCTCATAATCTCTTAAATTTACAAAAGAATCTTGCAATGACACCTCCTGGGCTCCGTACTGGTCAGAGTCAGGCGAGAACAACATTTTTGCCTGACAGCTTATTTCCCATTTGTGTCCATTCAAAAGGACACCCACACCTACACACACACACACACACACACACATATATATACACTGTATATATACACACACACACACACACACACACACACATACACATACACACCTGTACAGCCATAATGTGGCAACCTGAGCAATTTCACATGCATGCCTTTGTGTCTTGGCATTCTGGGGATATAGCCAGAACACTGATGATCACAATGAAATTATCCTGATTTTCTGCTCCAGTTGGAGCCACAGCTGCTACACACTCTACACACACACACACATACACACACGCACACACACACGCACACGCACACATATACACATACACAAACACACACACACACACACACACACACACACACACACACACACACACGCACAACTGGGATAGGGTGAGTGTCACAATGCTCATGCCCCAGTCCGAATGATTCCTAATCACTTGGAAAAGGGAATTCCCCCAGGCTAGGAACCTGCACACTCACAGGAAAGAAAGCTGCAATATTAGTCAGTCATACGCGCACACAAACACACACACACACACACACACACACACACACACTCCTACAACTAAATGACCGGTTGGTTTGTTTGTTTATTATCATCAACACCATAATTACTCCTGGCAATATCTGACACACTAATAGTCCAGCTCTTTGTTTGTGTGTGTGTGTGTATCGTTGTTGTAACGATGAATGAATCCAGAGAGAGGAGCAGAGGGCATGAGGATGAATTCAGCAGCTTGTCAGAGTGCAGCGGTTCTCTCTTGTCAAAGTGCAGCGGTTCTCTCGTGTCAGAGTGCAGCGGTTTGAGGACTCTCTTGCTTGTCCTGTGATGAGCATGCTACATTGATTCACATTAAAGGCCCCAGTTACAAAGTACACCACACGTCCACAGCCAAAACCACCTCCTCTACTTGAAAAGGCGTTGAGGACATTGATCTATGAAGTGCCTCATCTTCAGCACTGTGAGGGCTTGAAGAGAGACTGCTATATTGGCTCCCTAACTTGAGAATGACAGCAGGCTGAAAATATAATTTATGCATTTCTTCTAAATTTGATGTTCTTTGGTCCTTTTGGAGATCGGTTCTTAAACTATTGGCCCTGTCTGGATATCTTTCTTCCCATGAGATAGAGCTACTGTAAGGCCATGAAACAGAGGGTAAGAGAGGACAGCATGACATGCTCCTAAAGGTAAAGGTATGTCTGTCATTACCTGCAGGGAATATGAGGCAAAGGGTCAGGATTGAGAAGTGTAGTGTGGGAGTGAGGGTGAGATATGGTAACTTTTGGAGAATAACCTTCTCACAACATGGATGTTCATTAGCTTTTCTAAATTTGTATATATTTACACATACGCATAAATATATTTGTTTATGTTGGTTATCAGTGGCTGCGTGTATGAATATGCCATAAAATACTTTGTTTTCTGGTACACTGTCTGACAGGAAGTAAAAGAAGGCAGTAAGACTGAGGGGAATCCTAGTTGATCTAACCAGGTTACATAACACATGTGGATGGCCTTGTTGTCATATTATTGATGTCTCTCTGTTATGTTCTCTGATTTAAAATCATTTGAACAGGGTTTTGGGGTCTGTTCTTACCAATACGCAGTCACCCAGATGACACTCTCAAAAACAGAACTGCGCCCACAAAAACAGACAGGAGGTCAGAAAAAACACACTTCTTTCATTTTTGCGTGACTTCAGTGTCTTCTTCCACTCTCAGCCTCAAATCACAGGAGTAATGGGGTGTGGAGCAGAAAGATGTGTCGTGGGCAATGCCACTGAATATTAATATGAACAGTGTGTGTGTGTGTGTGTATGTTTATGTTTATGTGTGTGTGTGTGTGTGTGTGTGTGTGTGTGTGTGCGCGCGCGCACGCGTGTGTGTGTATGTATGCGTGTGTTTGTGCTTGTCTGTAACAGTGAATATAAGTGTTTGCAAGGAGATTAGGTTGTGTAATATATGTTGCATCTTCTATTTGTGCACGTCTTAATCTAACCGCCACTGACACAAAGGGTGCTAAATAAAACCCATGCAAGCTTCAACGAGAACGCCAGTGACTTCCATTTCTCTGAGACGTGTATAAGAGAATCATCTCACTCATTCCCTACAGCACAGGTCAGAGTACTTTATCTCAGCTCATATAGTAAATACTGTATGCGTGTATGTGTACGTTGAGGATGGTTGAGTACGCCAAGGGTTTATTTGTCTGTCATAAAATAGTCTGTAGTCATGGAGTTCGGAGTATGTGAATGAGTCAGATGAGCAGCCAGTTCCTGAGTTATTCATTCCACAATGACTCTCAGATAGGAAATGTGGAACTTTTTTTTTGTTGTTCTTGCTGATGGTCACCGAATTGATTATGTAGATCCATTTGAACTCCCTGTCACTGTCTGCAAACTTCTCATTCTCTCTTTGTCATGCGCACACACACACACACACACACACACACACACACACACACACACACACACACACACACACAGAAATGTACTTGGGGGCTCCAGTGGTCAGTGAGGACTCTCCATCTCTGAGGCAGGATTTGTCATACATGGATGATTCCTTCATTTTCCTCCCAGAGGTGCCCCAACCCATGGCCCCCAGGGGTCACCCTGTTTCACCCTGCCCAGTGCTCCCTCTCTCTCCCTCTCCCTCTCTCTCCCTCTCTATCTCTCTCTTTCTCTCTCTCTCTCTCTTTCTCTCTCTCCTACAAAACCCACCCTGCATGCACACACTCACGCTTGCACAAATCCTTACCAGGGTGGTGCTGAAGTGCTCAAGGGACTTTGTGTGGATACTGACTGTATACTGACTGACTCTATACTGACTCTTTAAGCTCCTTTGAATTATAATTTATTGGAAAGAGACAGACAGAGAAATATGAAGAGTGCTGTGTACTGTGTTTTGCTGTGCTGTGTTGTGTTGTGTTGTGCTGTGTTGTACTGTGCTGTGCTGTGCTGTGCTGTGCTGTGCTGTGTTGTACTGTGTTGTGCTGTGCTGTGCTGTGCTGTGCTGTGCTGTGCTGTGCTGTGCTGTGTTGTGTCAGTCAGTATACAGTCAGTTTCCACACCGGGCACTCCGAAAAGAAGGGTAGGCCGGACACAGTTTTCTGTGAATATCTCGAGAACCGTAGGGCCTAGGATGACCAACTTTTTTTGTTATGTTTGTCTCAAGGGGGCATGTCAACCCGTCCCATATCCACTCATTTGATGTATAGCGCGACCTTGTTAAAAATGAAAAAGCAAAAACAAGGTGTTGTAATCGCAGGTATCTTTGACTGACAAGTTAAAAACGGCACAACATTTTTAGTGTACTGTAGGATCGTTATAACACCTTCTGAATGCATGGCAAATTTTGTGGAATTTCGTTCATGGGGCGACATATCAGCTACACAAGTGCACACAGGCATGCATGTACGCACTCACACCCACACACGCACGCACACACGCACGCACGAATGAACACACACATACACACACATAAGCACACACACACACACGAAGACACACACACACACACACACACACACACACAGACACAAAACAACACACACACACAAAAAACACACACTATGCACACAATCATTTACATAAACAAAAGTAGAAAGAGGGGATGGAGTAGTTCCCAACAGTTAGCTCAATGTTGTTTTCTACTGCACCACAAATGCCTTAGGATCACACATGTTTGTTTGGGTCTCTACACACAGTTGAAAGGGTCTTTATGTCGGTAGTCTAGAGGAATACGCCTGGATTCAGGGGAAAATAGGTCGTGGAGACTGTCTCTGATTTCGAACAAAGCTTCTTTCAATAGCCAATCACGGAGAGGGGGCAAACCTTGTGAGTATGCACACGTAGGCTACTGGGTGTTTCATGAAAATACATCCGACAGCGGAAAACAACCAAAGCGATGGCGTTTAGTTTGCCTTTGTAGTCATCTCTGGCTAGCTGGTCAGCCACAACCGGCCAGGTTTGATAGACGAGGCTTTTGCCAAAACCCGTTGGCAAGCAGGCTAATACATCCTGTCCTTTGCTTAGGCAAATAAGACATAACTTCTGCAGAGGTTTAACACAAATGTTGTTATGAACTTCAATTTCTTCAAAAATCAACTCTAAACATGCTTCAATTATGTTTGTATTGGCAGCCATTTTGCACTGGTTTCAGTAAGAACTTTTCCCCATGAACACAGCGGAAGTGAGATCAGTGGGCATCTCTGAAAGTAGCTGTCTTCCGGTTGCGACGGTTTTGGCCCAGAAGTTAGTTCAGCATGATGCGAGCTTCTGGGTACCCAGATTAATATGTCGGGGTCTTTACCTCCCGCTCCCCCGTGTCTGCTCTCAGTGTTGTGCTCAGCTCTCATCCCTCATCCCTCAGCCCTCAGCCTCCAGCGCCAGCATTACTCCACTTCCCATAAATCCCATTTCAGAACTCTCCATGCTCTTATGCTTCTTATCAAAGCACACACACACACACACACACACACACACACTGAGAGAGAGTGTATATATATAAGAAATATGCTTTCCCTTCACAGACACATACCCACTGCAAGGCACTAGCATTTATTCAACACTGGTATCCTCCAGTCCATCCTCAAAACAAACAATTTCCTAAGAGCATTACAACGTTCAAAGTTCACTCTACATGGACCCTAAAGAAGCAAAGCCAGCAACAGCAAAAGTTCCTCTTGAAGAATACCTGGTGCTGAAACCTAAAATGTCAATGTACATATATGTGTGTGTGTGTGTGTGTGTGTGTGGGTCACCCCTGCCAGGCAATATGAATGATTTAGCTTTAAACAGTCTGCAGTTATGTCTGCCTGGCTGCTCTTAGATGTCACCATGCCAGATCAGACTCCATCAGACCAGTTAGAGAGGAGAACCATTCCTTTTGAGTAAGGTCTGTTAATGCAAAACTATAGAGAATGAACATCTTACATGGGTGCATAAACAAGACCAAATTTTGGTGTGGAATTAGAGCATATCACACACACAGAGAAAAAGAGGAAATCACACACACTCAGAAGACAGCAGAGTGCCTCACACACGCTGTGAGGTCCAAAAGCTGTGATCCAAAGACTGACATCTGTTTCAGACACCCACACACACACACACACACAAAAGCACCCTTTGTCCGTTAAGTCAAACAGATGACTGGGAAAGCATTTAAATATTCATCTGTGCTGTTCTGTAAATAATGCAGAGCTCTCTCCATTTGCACGTTTCTTCTATCCACCAAACCAGGCAAATGAAGGCATTATAACGGCACACACACACACACACAGACACACACACACACACACACACACACAGACACACTCAATTTCTAATCCACACATGGCTAGGTCAATGCTACTGTATGCTTATATAGTCATAAATGCTATAGGCATTAAGGCTGCAATGACTGTTTATGAATGTAACCATGCGCTCTGTGTTGCCGGGACAACCTGCAGCTCCGCCACCCAAAGTGCCTCAGACAGGAAGCTCCTGCCGACAAGGCACCGCACCGTCTGCTTGACGTGTCATTTGGGCGTGTGCCGGTGATGTGCTGTGGCAGGCCTGTCTGATGGGTCTCTTCATATTCGTACAGTCACCCAACACTCACACTTACGTAAGCAGCGGCCAGACTCAAATCCAGACTTTAGCAGGATTAGTGCACTTTCATGCAAATCAAAATCATTTTGGCTAACACACACAGTCTAGACACTAAAACACACGCACACACGCACACACACACACACACACACACACACACACACACACGCACGTATACAAAGACACTGATACATACTGGCATATATGCCCTTGTCTAGACACAGTTAAATGCAGTCAGATTGGTCCCCTGACCTGGCTTCACCATGACCATCTAAAACCAAAAAAACACACACAGCGTCATTAGTGAAACTTCCTTGCTTAGATTTAATGAACTTATTTTCCCTCACTGGGCATGAGCATGTGTCTGACTGTGTGTGTGCATGTGTGTGTTGAAGAATATCTGGAGGCAGTACTTGTTCTGTGCCATTTGTGTTTTAATGAATTTTGCTGTCCCTGTTACAACCTATTAGACTCATATTTTCGACTTCTGAGAATAGAACAAAGTCTCTCTCTCATTATCTGTCTCTCTCTCTCTATCTATCTATCTCTCTTTCTATCTCTCTCTCTCTCACACACACACACACACACACACACACACACACACACCCTTAGGCAATTATGATCTCACTTTCTCTTCATTGTGATTCACCACATGAGGTTATTTAACAGAATAAAATTTACAATTAACCTAAAGGGTAACTTCCACTTAACATTCAGATGCTCATTGTGTTGGCAAAGAGATTCTTTTATTTGACATTAGGAGTACAGTATTTACAGATCGCATGTACATCTCACCCAACCTGCTGTTGAACTTTGTGCTACATTTTATTACAGAACTAAGCTTTTCAGCTAAGTTCAGCTTTTCAAGGTCGACCTAAACAAATGTCATTAAGACTCAACCTGGCCAAACTCCTTAACTTTTTCATCTCAAATGCCGCTCCCAACTTAAAGGGCATAATATAACATGTGCATGATTTTGGCATGTTTTCACAATAATGAGAGCTCTTCATAGACATGAAATGCCAAAGCAAGAGGCTGAAATTGACTCCAATGTCAGTCAGGTGGTTCAGTAAAACAAGAAGGGAATTCAAGCGTTCAGTCATTCATTGGAAGCACGGGTGACTCACTGAAAAATACTTCAGATTACTGTAAATAAAAAATCATAACTGACAGGCTGGAAAACAGATTTGTGGCCCTGTCCTGATATCCTTTCCTAGTTTTCTTTAGTGCTCTGAAGACTATACTGTATACTTGGCACTGTTGAATAGGACGAGGGTTACTGCTGGGACGGAGTAGGATGTGAAAAGAGTGGACTGTGCTTCAGAACCCAATGAGAGGTTGCTTGAACAACCCCAGTGTCCCCAGGACGCAAACTGTCACAAATACCCAGAGAAAGATCCGGTCAATCACCATGGCAACATATTTCCAGTCATCCTCCACCTGAGAGAGTTAGAAAAGTAAAAAGAAGTGATGATAAATATGACGTTTAGTTAACAACAGTGAACAATAATGTATCAACATATACTGTATCTATCTGTGTGTGCATGTATGTGTTTGTGTGTGAGTGAGTGAGTGTGTGTGTGTGTGTGTGTGTGTGTGTGTGTGTGTGTGTGTGTGTGTGTGTGTGTGTGTGCATGTGTGTGTGTGTAATGCATGTGCAGGAACAAGTCCTCACCTCTTTGGCCTTGTTCCGGTTCCTCATGTTTTCGGCGATGTACTTGACGCTCTCGATGGCCTGCTTGATCTCCGGCGAGACGACCGAGAAGGCCACCACCGCGTTGACGGCCGGAGGCGCGGTCAGCGCCCGGCCCGCCTTCGCCGCCTCCACCTCGCCCGCCGCCACGGAGCGGCTGCCCCCCTTCCCCTCCACCCCCACTCCTCCGCCCTCCACGCAGTTCATCCCCCCGTCCTGGCAGCCTCCGCTGCTCCTCTTCTTCGTCTTCCTGTCCTTCTCCATCCCCCCCTTCTCCACCTCCAGGCGCTCCTTCTGCGCCACCTTGCGCTCCTGCTGGTCGATGGGCCGACGCATGAGCAAGACGCGGGGCAGCACGCACAGGAAGACGTTCCGCACCCACGCCGGCATGGTGTGCGTGGTGGGCGTGCGGTAGTGCACGTTGAGCACGAAGACGGTGATGACGATGGAGAGCGTGACGAAGATCATGGTGAAGAGCAGGTACTCGCCGATCAGCGGGATGACCAGTGATGTGGAGGGGATGGTCTCTGTGATGACCAGCAGGAACACAGTGAGAGAGAGGAGGACCGAGATGCAAAGAGTCACCTGGAGAAATACAACAGCTCTTGAGCATGACTCATCATATTGGACAGTACTGTACCTTGGTAAGTTGACTTAATATATAGAGAGTTAATATATAACATATATAATACATTATAATGAGTATAATATATATGTAATATAATAAAACGAGAAACTAAGAAATGCAAAGTAAAATTAATGAATAATATCATGGATTACAACAATAGAATAAGTCAGGGTTCTTGATACACAATCTACTTGACAACAAAGTAGACATTCCAATGAGTGCTAGACTACTAACCAATGACCTACAGTATGTCCTACTGTCCCACTTTGTCAGTGACCTTTGAATATCCGTTACCCTGTAATATCCTGTAAATATCTGTGTGAGGATTATGACTAACTTGGCATTTTAAGAACAACTGGCCAAGTCAATTAATTGTTATTACAACATCTTGCCAAAGGACTGCAGTTGAAAATGAACTGGCTGGCTACCACTGGCACATTTACAGAAATGTTGATTAATGTGTGTTGTCCTTATACAGTACATGACTACAGAAAATTAAAATGGAGGTGAGGAGAGCGTGACCTTCTCGCCGCAGTCGGAGGGCAGGTAGAAGACGAGCACGGTGAGGAAGGAGATGAGGAGGCAGGGGATGATGAGGTTGATGGTGTAGAAGAGCGGCAGCCGGCGGATGTAGAAGGAGTAGGTGATGTCCGGGTAGATCTCCTCGCAGCAGTTGTACTTGATGTCGTGCTTGTAGCCCGGCGCGTCGATGATCACCCACTCGCCGCTCTCCCAGAAGTCCTTGAGGTTGACCTTGGAGCCGATCAGCACCAGGTCGATCTTGGCCTTGTCGTAGGTCCAGGAGCCAAACTTCATGGAGCAGTTCTGGTAGTCGAAGGGGAAGTAGGTGATGTCCATGGGACATGAGGACTTAAAGATGGCAGGGGGCACCCACGTGATGGTGCCGTCATACTTCAGCAGGGCCTTGGTTTTGTCCGCCACCAGGAAGTCGCCAACAGCACTGGTGAGGCAAACACACACACACACACACACACACATGTCGCACACAAACACACACACGCATGTCACACACAAACACACAAACACACACACACACAGCTTATATTTGATGCCTGTTTGTTTCTCAAAATCAAAGTCAGCCTTTTATGAGTACTGGAACGAAACAGTTTTAAAAAGGACACTGACTGATGGAGTGTTATTTTACTTGTTGTAAAGGACGATATCAGGTCTCCAAATCTTGTTGGATGGGACTCTAATGAATTCAATGCCATCATATTCAGCAGGCAACCAGCGAAGCTTATAGTCATTCCAGATCTGGTGAACACATGCACAAATAACATGACATCACACACAAACAAGGGAAGAAGCACAGGCAGATTAACATAGGCATCATAAGTATACACATGATCTCTCACACACAGACAAAACAAAGACACACACACACACACACAGACACACACACACACACACACACACACACAGAGAGACACAAAATACAGACACACACACAGATCTTCAGCCTCTTGCCAGTGCTGTACAGCAGGATGCCTGAGTAGAGATGAGGCCATCACATACAATATGAGCAGGGATGCATTTACTGCACACACACGCTGCACACACATGCTGCACACACATGCTGCACACACACGCACTGCCAGCCTGGGTGGGCACCACTGGCGTGAGCTGCACTTTCTGGGAGGAGATGTAAGGGGAAGGTGGTGGAGGTGTGGGCTAGAAGAGAAGAGAAGCAGCTGCCTCTCACGTTCACACTCCTCAGCTCTTTTCCTTTCCACCCCCCCCCCCCCCCCCCCCCCAAATCTCCCTCCTCCACTCTCTCGTGATGTGCATTGCTCCGAGTCGCTCTGCAGCCCTGAGGGAACTGTATGTATTTCTCTCTCTCTCTCTCTCTCTCTCTCTCTCTCTCTCTCTCCCTCCCTCTCTCTCTCTCTCTCTCTCTCTCTCTTTTACCATCTTTCTCTCTTTTTTCTCTCTCTCTCTCAAACTCACACACACACATCACACCCCCTCGCTCTCTGCCTCTTGTTTTTACTCAGTAAAAGGGTCTTCACAGCTGACCTCCCCTTCCTATATTCCCATACCTCACCCACCTCACTCACCTGTCCATCTACACACACACACACACACACACACACACACACACACACACACACACACACACACAGAGAGAAAGAGAGAGAGAGAGAGAGAGAGAGAGAGAGAGTCCTGAAGAAAGTGAAAATATCTGAAAAGAGGCTTAGCACTTCCAAATCCACACTGATCCATGACTGGCTCCCCGTCCCGCTGTCATTTGGCCAGGTAGGGAATGTGCTGACCACCACAGTGAATGTGAAAACCTCGACTCTCTGACCCCAGAGCACCTCTAACGTCCACTTACGTGTCTCAGCCACAGGTTGGTCTCCATAATTTGGTTCACTTCATCCTGTAGATTCAAGTGACAGATAGTAAGGACACCTATACTGTGCAAAGATGTAAGGTTTTAGCTATTCATAAAGTAGGTTATAAATAGTTGAATATGCAAATAAAGTAAACCAATAATGAGAATTAAAACGTATTTTTGTCAATCTACATCTGAAAATGGACATTGGGGAATGCAATCTCTTCTTCAACATTTGTGTTACAGTAGCAGGAACACACACAGTGTGCATATGTGCTCTCACCACTTTGACTAGCTGGGATATAGAGACTTCAAACTCCACTGTGACGGGGGTCGGACACATTTTCAACTGGCCGAATGAACTGGTTATATCTCCTGAAGAGTTTACGGAACAGGCGGTCCTCTCCTTTAGAGCCAAAGCATTCTGGAAACAGATCAAAGCCTGATTAGATGTCAGCACATGATCGATGAGGGACGAGAGAGAGGAAAAGTGACGTCATCCATTAGCCCCCCCACTCGGTGAAAGTGGAGCACAATTATGTTTACTTAGTGTTGCCAAAACACTACAAACAGGAGCAGCATAAATCACACACAATAAATAAGAACAAAAAACATTTTAAAAAATACTAAAAAAAAACGTAAGATTGTGATGATTAAAATAAAAAACTCTAGTGTGCACATATTTGTCCAAAACAGCATACATTTGTTCCTTGAAGCCACGGCCAGACATGAATGCTCTAAGAAAGGCAGTAAATGGAGGTGAAGCAGGAAGCAGAGCTGTGATTATGAATAATAGAACACGCATTGCGTTAATCTCACTTCATGTTATATTTGCCCTGTGTCAAATAAGCAGAGTTGTCTGGGCGTGAGTGTGTGGTATCTATCTCTGGTCAGGCTGAGGAGAGGACCGGAAAAAGCTTTTAGCAGCTCTGTACTTAACGCCACTCCGTTCGTCCACCTGTCAAGGTGACGCTGATGAACACTCATAGACTGGGCCACTGGGTCTTTAATATATTTCACTTGATCTCTTCCTCTCTCTATCTATTGGCCTTTCTCTGTCACACACACACACACACACACACACGTTTACATAAATGTCCCACCGGTCGCAAGGCTGCCGAGGACAGCAAACAGAAACCATGTCCGTCTGAGCGGAAAATTGGACCTCACAGGGGACACTCTCACCCTCTGTCTCTCACTCACACACACACACAGACACACACACACACACACACACACACACACACACACACACACACACACACTCATACGCACACAGTTATACCAAGCTGCTGGCTTCAAAGGACAATCTTCCTTCTGTGTCAGGACCGATGGGCAGTCTAAATAATCCTGCTGAAGGGAAACCAATATGCCCCCCTCTCTCTTTTCTCTCTCTCTCTCTCTCTTTTCTCTCTCTCTCTCTCTCTTTTCTCTCTCTCTCTCTCTCTTTTCTCTCTCTTTTCTCTCTCTCTCTCTTTTCTCTCTCTTTTCTCTCTCTCTCTCTCTTTTCTCTCTCTTTTCTCTCTCTCTCTCTCTCTCTCTCTCTCTCTCTTTTCTCTCTCTCTCTCTCTTTTCTCTCTCTCTCTCTCTCTGTCTCTCTCCGTCTCTCCCCCTTTAACTTCTACACAGAACATAATTAACCTTCTGGCCTCTTCTCAGTCACATGGTTACCACACACTCAAATAATATTTACATACACACATACATACACACACACACACGCCACTCATACATGTGTGTGCACATAAACCTAGAGAGTATATACACACATAAACTTTTCATAGGTAGAGGGGGATACATATGGATGAACAGAGAGACGGACAGACAGAAATACAGACAGACAGGCAGTAGAAAGTGATTTCTGGAATTTCTGTCCAGTCGCTGTAATCTACAACAACCTTGACAACATGAGGTCAATCACATCCGGACACGACTGAGATTACCGGCTCCCTGAAACAGGGATTACTCTGCGTAAATGTGGCTCTGGGCAGATACAGAGACAAGGAGATGAGCGTTGCCCACAAAATGAAGGGGGACAGAGGCAAAGAAACGTCATGCTAAACACAGACAGGCACAGTTGTTGCATTTCAGAAACCTTCAGCAGTTCAGCAATAGATCACCGAGCACACAAATGCCTCCTCGTGATCAGTACACGTTCATTATGTTTGAGGGTGATTGAGTGTGTCTCTGTACTTGACTAAAAAGTGCACTGCAGTGATGACAAATGCACGTGAACTCTACAGTCTGATTCCAAATTAGAATAGCAAAAAGTTTGCCTCCAGAGGATCTTGGCTCATTCTAACTGCTCTTCTTGACTTTGTATGAAATTACTTTAACTTCACTCAGTCCTCAGTCTCTCTCTCTCTCTCTCTCTCTCTCTCTCTCACAGTTTATTACAGAGTTCAGTAGTCTGTGCAACTCCTCCACCACCTCAGTGGCCTCTCTTGCTTCAAGTGTTTAATTGGTTGTGAGAGTTGGGGGCTGTGTTAATCTCTTAATTAATTAGACCTTTGTCACCAGTGAAGGAAAAAAACATTTCAGTCTTTCCCCCTCCTCTTTCTCCATTGTATTTTACATTTCCCTTGTTGTCAACTTCACAACAGTCATTCTGTCCCTATCGTTTTATACAATTGTTCCCATCTCTGAAGCTCACAACTTAAAAATAAACATAAAACAGCCTTATGTGGAATCAGCAGTGACAAAAACCACTGGTGACGCATGTGTGTGTGTGTGTGTGTGTGTGTGTGTGTGTGTGTGTGTGTGTGTGTGTGTGTGTGTGTTTGTGTGTGTGTGTGTGTGTGTTTGTGTGTGTGTGTGTGTGTGTGTACACATATGCAAATCAGAGACTGAACTCTTTTGACAAGAAATTCACAAGGACACACAAGGGAAAATGTGAAGTGATTCCCCTGAGATTGAAATAAAGTACACAGAGGTAACACCGGC